>NW_027439299.1:177500-186078 GCF_964188355.1 Buteo buteo
AGCCCGTCAGCCGTCAGCCAGATGCTCCTTTTGCCCACACCTTCCCCCTACCCCGCCGTGTTTTCTCGGGACGGGCCTCCGCCCCGAGAAAGCCTCTCCAAGGACGCGGCCGGCCTCCGAGGCATGGCGGTCTCGCAGGCCTCTGAAGAAAGTCAGTCAGCTGCCTGAGAAGCAGTCCCCATGGCCGAGGCCGACTTAGCCGAGCATCCTCGGAGACGATGAGCTTGCGTGGCCGCCGTGCCGGCTGACCGGCCCACCCCGGGGACGTTTCCCCCAGCTCCCGTCACTGAAGGAGCAGGCCCCCCCCACCACCACCTAAGGCCGCTGGGACCGTCCTCACCGCTCGAACGCATCCCGCCAGTGACGGAGCCGCTGATGCCCCTCTGTCAGAAGCGCGGCGCGCCTCTCCGGCAGCCCTGGCTGAGGCCCTGGAGCCCCAGGTCTCTGCCCAGGCTGAGGCACGTGGCTGCTGCTTTCCCAGGGACGGGTCGGACCGGGAGCCGAGCGCATCGCCCGTAGGCAGGCACGGGCGCAGGCCGGACGTCGACGCAGCCGACCACGCGGGCTGTAACAGAGAAAGTGGCGTTAGCGACACCGTTACAAATCTTTCTCATTTCCCTCTGCGTGCGCACCCGCACCCCGCCAAAACAGGTCCCCGGCCCAAACGCCCACTGCTCGCTGCTGCACCCACTCACCTGCCCTTGTGCATGCGCATCCCTCCCCCAAACAGGGCTGCCGGCCCAACCCTCCGCCGGCTGCCGCACTCACCCACATGCGCTCACGTGCGCGCGCACCCCCGAACAGGCCCCACCACCATCCAGCCCAAACCACCCGCCCGCCGCCTCGCACTGCCCCCCCAAACCCAAACCTCCCGCCCGCCACCGCGCCCACTCCCACGTGCCTGCACACACGCGCACCCCCCCGCAACCGGCCCCCCAGCCCAAACCCTCCACCCGCTGCTCCGCTCACAGTCGGGCGCTCAAAACGCGCACGCGCGCACCCCCCCTCCGAAACAGGCCCCGGAGCACGACACCCCCCATCCCCACCCCCGGGCCCGCCACTGCACACACACACCCACACCCACACACCGCCCCCCCCGCAGCTCCCTCCCCCCTTGCCACGCAGTTCGCGCCGAGCCTGGCTGCCCCTGCTCCCCCCTTCCGCCACCAGGCTTGCCGCCCCGGGGATGGAAGGCGGGAGACCTTAGGACCCTGCGGCGTCCCTGCCGGCTCCGTTCCAGGCGGGAGAGGGGAGCCCCCGGTGCCATCTCTGAACCCCAGCTGCCGAGTCCCTGTCCTGCCGTACCTCCAACTTCGTAGACAACCAGAAAGTATTTCTGTCAACAGCAAATGACTAAACGTAGTACAACACTCTATGAAAGAGAAGAAGAACGCACACAATCAGCATTTCCCTCTTTGACTATGGAAATCTCTAACAGCAGATAAGCCTGAACTAAACATCAATCAAATCTGGACCCCAGATGGGGTATGGCTTATGTAGGGTTCAATTATATGGAACTTAGTTACTGGGCCTGAAAGTAGCTTACGGTCGCAAGAGCATTCCAGACGCCTTTAGAAGGCCTTGAACAGAATAAACAAGAAGACGGGAAAAGAAAGATCCCAATTAGAAAAACACAGGTGCGCATTCCACGATAAAGGGAACTTGGCACAAACAACCTCAATTCGCCAGTTTATCTTGACCAATTAGACTGAGACAAGTTTCGCATGCTCTAGTTAATATAGCCAATTATGTCCTACGTTTATGCGCGTGTACAGTTTCGATATAACCAATCACATTTTATGCTTGTGCGTGTGGACACCAAATGCTTGCATGCAGCAGCCAATCAAAGCTTCTAAGGAACTTAGAGAATTGTATAAGAATGATCAGCTAGGCTTAATAAACTGGTGACATTAATCATCATATTGGTGTCCAGTCATCCGGGTCCCACATGGAATAACCCTATTACTCTACAGCTTATGATATGTCGCATGTCTGGACGCAAATCTTGAAAGCAATCATGCACTTAGGAAAATTTGAGGCTGTCATGCAGAGGTTTAACTAGAGTCTTGGCAACTCAATTTGAGACATAAAAGGTATTTGCACTACAGTACCAGGTGCAGTAAAGGAAACTGGTCTTGCAGTTCGATTCCAACACCGCGTCCGCAAACAAAACAAGGCTGCTACGTTTGAGGAACATGGATGGAAATCTCACCTGCCATCCCGAAGTTATGCTGTGGCATTTCGTCACTTCTTGTCACTTTCCTCGGGCTTGGTAAAGCCTTCGCAGAGTTCGAAGCAAAGGCCCATAGCTTCTTCCTGTTTGTAACAGTGGATGCCGGGGTTTGGCAGGCTGGTTTGCTGTGGGGCACCACTTGTACCCTCGATTTGCCTTCATACATGCGTCTTTGTACTAAAAAAGGAAAACTGCCAGTCATGACGTTATACTAGCCACAGGGCAATAGAGTGCACTGCTTGTAAGAGCATTTAATACAGCAAATAATCCTTAAATATCTTGATTTTTTTGGACAGTTTAGTCACGTGCTTAGAGTCTGACCGCCAACACGATCTAACAAGAAGAACTATTAAGATAAGTAGAGCTGCATTTAAAAAAGTGGGGGTTCTCTTTCCTCTCCTGAGGGTTTATCACCCAGAGCAGGCTGAAGTTCTGATCCTGCAAACTGCTCCCCAGTGCTTGAATGCTCACTCTGGGAAGCAAACTCTTTGGCAGGTCCAATCTTTGTTTACTTTCTAGTTTGAATGAAATGAAAGCAGACGTTTAGCAATAAATGCAGCATGATGCTCCTTACCTTGCACTCCTTTTCCTCTAAGAGATCTGTACCTTAGACTAGTTGAGGATATTCTTTCCCAAACCAGGCACTGAAAACAAACCACTACCAGTATCACCTCATTTTCAGCAACTTCTGATGCATCAACCCAGTGTGCCTTCCAAAATGTACCATGCTGCACAGCTGCATGAAATAAACTGGGGACATTTAAAATGCTCTTTGGCCTGCAGCACACAGCACACATCTCAGTTGTTTGCTGTATTCTTGGTATGAGGCAGCAAAATGAACAAAGCCAGGCTACACATAAGGGGGGTAGAGGGAGAAGGTCTGGATCCTGCACGGTTTCGGGGGAAGGGGGAAGGAAGGGAACCTATTTTGTTCTCAAAATGCAACCGTGATGTTTTCCAAATACCTTGCTGACCAGACCAAGACAAGATTTTTGAATGTTAGCAGCAATTAAAAGAGCACATTTCAGTATTTCAAGCGCGTTGCTGTGCAAGGTGGAGAATGCATGAATCAGAGGAACATGCCACACTTTCCTGCTGCAGGTGTTTGCCTAACAACTGAGAGGGGAGCACAGCACTGGCTGCTGTGGGAGGCTACCCAGTAAGGACCGGTGCTGACTGCAGGGAGGAAGAACCCAATACCTTCCCATGCCCTCAGTAGCTCTCAACGACAGCAAACAACCAGAAGAGCTGTTTTATCCTGAAGCACATGGCAGGGCAGCTGCAGGAAGTTTCTGCTGCCGTTGCACACCTTGCCACCCACCCAGCTGTCGTCAGTCCTATTACAGCACACAGAAACACCGATGTTTCATGCACATGCCTGCACAGAAACACACGCAGAGGGAAAAAAACCCTTGGGTGTCACACAGAGAAACAGCACTGACAACCTTGTCCTCCGACAGAGTCACTGCAGTGTCTTCCCTGATCAAGAAGCAGCATGCCTCGTGGCAGGATCACCATCGCAAGTGTATCGCTTGCATTCATCTCCATCTTAATCTACCGGCTGGCACTTGCTCCCTCCAGGCTGTAGCCGGGATAAAAGCGATGCAGTTTACAAGAAGCACAGCACCGTGTGAGCCCGCTGTGTATTTATAAAAACGGCTACAAATACTAAAGCTCTGCAGGGACCGCTGACCCACACAGAGGCTGTGTTTTCTGAAGAGGGAGTCTGTGTGAAACCCACAAATCCAGGACTGCGACCCCCCTCACCCTGCCCCTTCTCTCCTTCCCTCAGCCGGGCCCGGCTCCCACACCCCCACGCCCGCCCAAGGGCCTCGCTCGCCTCACGGGCAGCCCCAGCCCTCACCTCAGCCGGGCCGCAGCTGGAGCAGAGACTGCAGAGACCAACATGGCCGCCCGGCAGCCCCGTGCCCCCGGACTACAGCTCCCAGCATGCCCCGGGAACCACCAGGGCCCCCGGCAGCCCCGTGCCCCAGGACTACAGCTCCCAGCATGCCCCGGGGCGCTCCTTCCTGCTGCCTGACCCTGCAGGGACACCGGCCCCGGCCCGGCCCCGGCCCCCGCAGGCCTCATGGCCGCCTGCCTGGGGGAGGACGAGGGCGAGGGCAAGGACGAGGACGAGGAGGAGGAGAAGAAAGAGAGAAAGAGCGAAAGAGAAAGAGGAGGTGAAGGGGGGACAGAGCGGCGGACAGAGGTGGGACAGGGAGCAGGAGAGAGGGACGGAGGGGAAGGGTGAGAGGAGAAAGGCAGGGAAGAGAGAAAGAAAGGGAGAGGCAGGGACAGAGAGCAAGGGAAGGACGGGAAACAGCCCCGAGAGCCTGAGAAACAGAGGGATGCGGATCAGGACAAGGAGGGGGAGAAGGACAGAACAGCCGTGGTCTCCAGGATGGAGATGGCGGAGGAGCAGAAGGGGATGGGGAGCAGGACGGAGGCCCAGAGAGAAGAGAGAAGGCCCAGCCAGCTGAGCAGGGGATACAGGCAGGAACGAGGAGCCAGGCTGCAGGAGAGAGAGGAATGAGGAAATACGGACAGGGAGTGAGACAGAGAAAGAAAGAGAAAGAAGGAAATAGTGGCGAGAGGGAGGAAATAAAAAGTGGGGGCAGGGAGCCAGACAGAGCGTGATGGGGAGAGACCAAAAATAGCAATTCTGGGCAACTGCCCCCGTTTCTTGAGCACTCCCCAGGAACTGCATTACCGGGAGCCTCGAGGAACGTGCTGCCTGCCAAAGCCCTGTCCTGGTCCCAGTCCTGTGCCCTAATATTGGTGATGAGCATTGCCTTGCATAGTGGCCAGGACTAAGGGCAAAAAAGGACAGCTGGGGGGGGGAAGGGGGAAATTCACCCAGCTGGTTTTGGGTTGGTTTTTTTTTGCTTGATGTTTTTGCTTTTAGAAAGAATACTATTTAAGCTCTAAATACAAACTACAAGGAAAAAGGAACCAGGCGTCCCAGTCTGGACACATTTAAAGCCTGAAGCCATTCAACAGCTGCACCAACCACCACTCGCTCCTGCTGCACACGCTCCACCGCCTGCCTGCAGGTACAGGCAGCCGCCCTGTTTCTGGAGTGTTCCCCAGGCACGGCAGCACCAGGTGGCTCAAAAAAACATGCTGCCTGCAAAAACTTGAGCACAGCTGAATTCTGGTCAATTTTTCCTCTTTTTAGGCTGGGTTAAAGACTCACCCATCGGGAGATGGCTCAGGACCATGCCGGGGCCAGTGGCACTGCTTCCTGCTGGGCCCCACCACCAGCTGCTGGCTGCCCTGGGCTTCCCCCTGTTCTCTCCAGCTCTGCTTTCTGCCAGCACTGGGGGCACCCCAGAACAGCCTGCCTGCTCCCCACAGCCCCACTGCCGTCCACGTCTGCAGCTCATGCATGGTGTCCACATGCCACAGCTGATTTAGGGGGTGGCAGGTTTCTCTTGTGGCAGCCTGGGAATGGGGGCAAAGCAAACCCCATCCCTCCCTTTTGATCTTTGTCCCCAGGGAGACCCAGTGGAGATGTACCGTGCGCTGGAGAGCGTCCTTCAGGGAGGTGAGAGCCGATTGCAGAGCAGCGCTGAGAGCCGCCTGACAGCAAAGGCGCCCGGTGGCCACAGAGGAGCCCAGGTGAGCTGGTTCTCTCGGAGGCCAGCAAAGCAGCCTTCCTCTGCCCCTGGTTTTGTGAGATACGGAGCAGTGCAGAGATGTTTCTCAGGCATCCAGGCCTGAGGAGGGTTTCCCAGTGCCCCCGTGAGAGATTGTGGTCCCAGGCAGCATCTCCCCCTAGAGCCGAGGCCGTATCTAGCCCCCTGGAGCCGGGTACGGCTGCCCTGAGGGGTCTCGCAGGGAGGACGGGGTCATCTGCCTGCTGGCTCTGACACAGAAATGATGAGCTGAAGCCCCGTGGCCATGGTTGGCCGGTTCAGCGTCTCCGAGTGCCTTTCTCCCATGGAGCGTTTAAGCCAGGCACTTTTTTGGAGTGGGATGGATGATGTGAAGGTGGATGCTGGTGATGTCCTGGTGGCTCTGTCCCACTCCCACTTCAAAGTTGTGATGTCTGAGATCTGGGGCCACCTGCAGGCTCTGTTGGAGATGTCCAGGGAGTTTGTATTTCGTTTGTGATATCTTAGGGCTACAATGAGCTCAGGTTATGGTATGCTAGCATTGCAGTATGCTAGGGCTATGGGATGGCAGGATTACAGGATGTCAGAGTTTAGGTGAGTTAGGATTAAAGCATGTTACTGTTACGGACTGGCTGTGGGTTTGTTGGCCCTGGGTTCTTGGAGTTATGTTATTTTTGCCTTGTCTTGTGTCCTGGGTGGTCTTTTTTTTTTTTTTTTTGAGATTCCTTTTTTGTCTTGTTTGCCTTTTCAGGGTTTGGATAGGGGCCTTTGGTTTGTGTATGTTTCTTCTGGCTGCTTTTTTTTACTGTTCTGGTGGTTTGTGTGAAGGAGGCTTTAGGAAATCCCTTCCCAAGTCCAGCTGAAGCTCAAGAGGTTTTCTGCTGGTGGAGCTGCTGTGGCACTTGCATCACTTCGCAAGGTCTCTAACTTTCCTTGGGATCACCTTAGTTTCTGCTCTGTAGGAGGTTGCTGGCAAGCACTGAGTTCGCACAGCCTGTGCTCCTGTTGAATTGTCTTGTGGCTTTTTGTCACAAAGCAGTTTGTCAGAAAATGTCTAGTGAACGAGGCTTGTGGTGACAGTTTGCTATCTGGATGTTCAGAAACAGGAGAGGGATGTAAGTTAACGTTTTTAAGCTGGACGGAAACAGCAGCTTGAATTTATTAAATGTCTCGGCACACGTCAGAGTAGCTCTGATAGCATCCTTTGCCTTCTAGCAACACTGGGTAAGATCATGAATCTTTAGTCCCGTGCTAGGTTTTCACCTGCAAACACTTCCATGTACTTCTTCCTGCATCTGCTTTTGTCCCTGTAAAAGCAACAGCTGGTCTCTGGGTCTTTTGCTTTGTAGTCAATGATACTATTTTGTAGTTTAGTTCATCTGCATTTCTCTCTTTCTCTCTGTCCTGTGAGAATAAACTCTATCGCAGCTGAACCGGGACACTCTCTCACTCCCTCTGTTTTGGATAGCTGAATAATCTAGTAACCTGTTAAGTAGAAGATTAACCAGGCGCCTATTCCTGCACTAAAGAATGCAGTGTAGGAGTGAAAGGCAGAAGCGTCTCACCAGGACACATGTAAAAATGCAGTGTCATTGACAGTTTGGGCCGTGTTTGGCAGTGGTGGTTGCTGTAGCCGTGTGCTAGCTTCGTGCTTCTAGCTCAAACGCGGTGCAAAGGTTGCCTGTGAGTTTCTTGCTTGGTTCTGCCTGTGCCTTTGTCTGGCATGGGGTCAATGTTGTTGGCTGGTGTGTGGCTTCATGCCTTATCTGGTAGGCTGATTTGTCTGCTTTGGGAAGATTTTGAGCTGTTGAACAGGTGGGACTGAGAGCAGGGAAGGCATCTGGCTTTGGGCTCTTGTGTGATTTTGTTAGCGCAAGGACACTGACTACTTTTTGGCTTATCCCTGTTGTTCAGTTGAGGTACCTCAGCCTCCAAGAAAGGGAGAAGTCTGAAGGCAGCATCCTCTCCAGCAAGCTTTGTTCTAGGCGTCAGTCTGCCTGATGTCCACTGTGGAACTGGCGCCTGTGAAGAATGATGACGAGAGGTGCTGGGACTGCTTTCTCGAGGAAGAGCTATAGGCTGAGCCTTGGGCCAGAGAAGTCCAAGCTCCCAGGGACAGGCCTGCACAGGCTATGTAGGAGACGGACCACTGTGGATCTGGATCGGGGTGAGAGCCCATTGCCTTTACTCGAGATCCACTGTCTTCCCGTTGCTGATATGAGGCGTGGTGGGGTTGAAACTGAGTAAATCCCTGAACTGAGATCTGGGGGGGCCACTCCTGTGGTAGCAAGGACTCCACCAGAAGCTCATGTCACAGTGCCCTTTCTTCAGCACACAGCTCGGCCTCGTGAGACTAGAGAATGTCCTGTTGCCTGTCTTTGTCCCATCCGATTCAGGGACTTCTCCTTCCAGGTCAGATGGCTTCTCAAGTTCTCAGACTAATCCTTTCCTGGGAACTTTTGAGATCCTTGCTAGGCAGTCTGTTTTCTCTTGAACGGACTGATCCAGCAGAATTGTGCTCATGAAACCACAAATCTGGGCTTTGAGGCCTTGTTGCACTCAGAAATAAAGCAGGCTGCATCAGCGTGACACTAGGGATTGTTTTGCACAATGAAAGCTAAAGTGAGGCCATACATCCTTAAAGGCAGCTGTGGTTTAGACTAGCAGATCATCCTGAGTGCCATCACATGGCATGGACAGGACAAGGTGATCAGGCCCAGTCAGC
>NW_027439300.1:0-183380 GCF_964188355.1 Buteo buteo
TAGGGTTACGGCTAGGGTTAGGGTTAGGGTTAGGTTAGGCTTAGGGTTAGGAGTTAGGGTTAGGGTTTCTATTAGGTTAGTTTTAAGGGCTAAGGTTAGTTTTAGGGTTAAGGTTGGGTTAGGGTTAGGATTAGGGTTAGGGTAAGACTTAGGGCTAGGGTTAGGGCTAGGGTTAGGGTTAGGGTTAGCGTTTAGGGTTATGGTTAGGGGTTAGGGGTTAGGCTTAGGGTTAGCGTTACGGTTAGGGGTTAGGGGTTAGGGTTAGGGCTAAGGTTAGGGTTAGGGTTAGGGTTAGGGTTAGGGCTAGGGTTAGGGTTAGGGTTAGGGTTACGGCTAGTGTTAGGTTTAGGGTTAGGTTAGGCTTAGGGTTAGGAGTTAGGGTTAGGGTTTCTATTAGGTTAGTTTTAAGGGCTAAGGTTAGTTTTAGGGTTAAGGTTGGGTTAGGGTTAGGATTAGGGTTAGGGTACGACTTAGGGCTAGGGTTAGGGCTAGGGTTAGGGTTAGAATTAGGGTTAGGGTTTAGGGTTATGGTTAGGGTTAGGGGTTAGGGGTTAGGGGTTAGGCTTAGGGTTAGCGTTACGGTTAGGGGTTAGGGGTTAGGGTTAGGGCTAAGGTTAGGGTTAGGGTACGACTTAGGGCTAGGGTTAGGGCTAGGGTTAGGGTTAGGGTTAGGGTTAGGGTTTAGGGTTATGGTTAGGGTTAGGGGTTAGGGGTTAGGGGTTAGGCTTAGGGTTAGCGTTACGGTTAGGGGTTAGGGTTAGGGCTAAGGTTAGGGTTAGGGTTAGGGTTAGGGTTAGGGCTAGGGTTAGGGTTAGGGTTAGGGTTACGGCTAGGGTTAGGGTTAGGGTTAGGTTAGGCTTAGGGTTAGGAGTTAGGGTTAGGGTTTCTATTAGGTTAGTTTTAAGGGCTAAGGTTAGTTTTAGGGTTAAGGTTGGGTTAGGGTTAGGATTAGGGTTAGGGTACGACTTAGGGCTAGGGTTAGGGCTAGGGTTAGGGTTAGGGTTAGGGTTAGGGTTTAGGGTTATGGTTAGGGTTAGGGGTTAGGGGTTAGGGGTTAGGCTTAGGGTTAGCGTTACGGTTAGGGGTTAGGGGTTAGGGTTAGGGCTAAGGTTAGGGTTAGGGTTAGGGTTAGGGTTAGGGCTAGGGTTAGGGTTAGGGTTAGGGTTACGGCTAGGGTTAGGGTTAGGGTTAGGTTAGGCTTAGGGTTAGGAGTTAGGGTTAGGGTTTCTATTAG
Organism: Buteo buteo; assembly: GCF_964188355.1. NCBI lineage: Eukaryota > Metazoa > Chordata > Aves > Accipitriformes > Accipitridae > Buteo > Buteo buteo. Next base: position 1,235 of record NW_027439300.1, read on the forward strand.
GTTAGTTTTAAGGGCTAAGGTTAGTTTTAGGGTTAAGGTTGGGTTAGGGTTAGGATTAGGGTTAGGGCACGACTTAGGGCTAGGGTTAGGGCTAGGGTTAGGGTTAGGGTTAGGGTTTAGGGTTATGTTTAGGGTTAGGGGTTAGGGGTTAGGGGTTAGGCTTAGGGTTAGAGTTACGGTTAGGGGTTAGGGGTTAGGGTTAGGGCTAAGGTTAGTGTTAGGGTTAGGGTTAGGGCTAGGGTTAGGGTTAGGGTTAGGGTTACGGCTAGGGTTAGGGTTAGGGTTAGGTTAGGCTTAGGGTTAGGAGTTAGGGTTAGGGTTTCTATTAGGTTAGTTTTAAGGGCTAAGGTTAGTTTTAGGGTTAAGGTTGGGTTAGGGTTAGGATTAGGGTTAGGGTACGACTTAGGGCTAGGGTTAGGGCTAGGGTTAGGGTTAGGGTTAGGGTTAGGGTTTAGGGTTATGGTTAGGGTTAGGGGTTAGGGGTTATGGGTTAGGCTTAGGGTTAGCGTTACGGTTAGGGGTTAGGGGTTAGGGTTAGGGCTAAGGTTAGGGTTAGGGTTAGGGTTAGGGTTAGGGCTAGGGTTAGGGTTAGGGTTAGGGTTACGGCTAGGGTTAGGGTTAGGGTTAGGTTAGGCTTAGGGTTAGGAGTTAGGGTTAGGGTTTCTATTAGGTTAGTTTTAAGGGCTAAGGTTAGTTTTAGGGTTAAGGTTGGGTTAGGGTTAGGATTAGGGTTAGGGTACGACTTAGGGCTAGGGTTAGGGCTAGGGTTAGGGTTAGGGTTAGGGTTAGGGTTTAGGGTTATGGTTAGGGTTAGGGGTTAGGGGTTAGGGGTTAGGCTTAGGGTTAGCGTTACGGTTAGGGGTTAGGGGTTAGGGTTAGGGCTAAGGTTAGGGTTAGGGTTAGGGTTAGGGCTAGGGTTAGGGTTAGGGTTAGGGTTACGGCTAGGGTTAGGGTTAGGGTTAGGTTAGGCTTAGGGTTAGGAGTTAGGGTTAGGGTTTTTATTAGGTTAGTTTTAAGGGCTAAGGTTAGTTTTAGGGTTAAGGTTGGGTTAGGGTTAGGATTAGGGTTAGGGTACGACTTAGGGCTAGGGTTAGGGCTAGGGTTAGGGTTAGGGTTAGGGTTTAGGGTTATGGTTAGGGTTAGGGGTTAGGGGTTAGGGGTTAGGCTTAGGGTTAGCGTTACGGTTAGGGGTTAGGGGTTAGGGTTAGGGCTAAGGTTAGGGTTAGGGTTAGGGTTAGGGTTAGGGCTAGGGTTAGGGTTAGGGTTAGGGTTACGGCTAGGGTTAGGGTTAGGGTTAGGTTAGGCTTAGGGTTAGGAGTTAGGGTTAGGGTTTCTATTAGGTTAGTTTTAAGGGCTAAGGTTAGTTTTAGGGTTAAGGTTGGGTTAGGGTTAGGATTAGGGTTAGGGTAAGACTTAGGGCTAGGGTTAGGGCTAGGGTTAGGGTTAGGGTTAGCGTTTAGGGTTATGGTTAGGGGTTAGGGGTTAGGCTTAGGGTTAGCGTTACGGTTAGGGGTTAGGGGTTAGGGTTAGGGCTAAGGTTAGGGTTAGGGTTAGGGTTAGGGTTAGGGCTAGGGTTAGGGTTAGGGTTAGGGTTACGGCTAGGGTTAGGGTTAGGGTTAGGTTAGGCTTAGGGTTAGGAGTTAGGGTTAGGGTTTCTATTAGGTTAGTTTTAAGGGCTAAGGTTAGTTTTAGGGTTAAGGTTGGGTTAGGGTTAGGATTAGGGTTAGGGTACGACTTAGGGCTAGGGTTAGGGCTAGGGTTAGGGTTAGGGTTAGGGTTAGGGCTAGGGTTAGGGTTAGGGTTAGGGTTACGGCTAGGGTTAGGGTTAGGGTTAGGTTAGGCTTAGGGTTAGGAGTTAGGGTTAGGGTTTCTATTAGGTTAGTTTTAAGGGCTAAGGTTAGTTTTAGGGTTAAGGTTGGGTTAGGGTTAGGATTAGGGTTAGGGTACGACTTAGGGCTAGGGTTAGGGCTAGGGTTAGGGTTAGGGTTAGGGTTAGGGTTTAGGGTTATGGTTAGGGTTAGGGGTTAGGGGTTAGGGGTTAGGCTTAGGGCTAGCGTTACGGTTAGGGGTTAGGGGTTAGGGTTAGGGCTAAGGTTAGGGTTAGGTTTAGGGTTAGGGTTAGGGCTAGGGTTAGGGTTAGGGTTAGGGTTACGGCTAGGGTTAGGGTTAGGGTTAGGTTAGGCTTAGGGTTAGGAGTTAGGGTTAGGGTTTCTATTAGGTTAGTTTTAAGGGCTAAGGTTAGTTTTAGGGTTAAGGTTGGGTTAGGGTTAGGATTAGGGTTAGGGTACGACTTAGGGCTAGGGTTAGGGCTAGGGTTAGGGTTAGGGTTAGGGTTAGGGTTTAGGGTTATGGTTAGGGTTAGGGGTTAGGGGTTAGGGGTTAGGCTTAGCGTTAGCGTTACGGTTAGGGGTTAGGGGTTAGGGTTAGGGCTAAGGTTAGGGTTAGGGTTAGGGTTAGGGTTAGGGCTAGGGTTAGGGTTAGGGTTAGGGTTACGGCTAGGGTTAGGGTTAGGGTTAGGTTAGGCTTAGGGTTAGGAGTTAGGGTTAGGGTTTCTATTAGGTTAGTTTTAAGGGCTAAGGTTAGTTTTAGGGTTAGGGTTAGGATTAGGGTTAGGGTACGACTTAGGGCTAGGGTTAGGGCTAGGGTTAGGGTTAGGGTTAGGGTTTAGGGTTATGGTTAGGGTTAGGGGTTAGGGGTTAGGGGTTAGGCTTAGGGTTAGCGTTACGGTTAGGGGTTAGGGGTTAGGGTTAGGGCTAAGGTTAGGGTTAGGGTTAGGGCTAGGGTTAGGGTTAGGGTTTGGGTTACGGCTAGGGTTAGGGTTAGGGTTAGGGTTAGGGTTAGGTTAGGCTTAGGGTTAGGAGTTAGGGTTAGGGTTTCTATTAGGTTAGTTTTAAGGGCTAAGGTTAGTTTTAGGGTTAAGGTTGGGTTAGGGTTAGGATTAGGGTTAGGGTACGACTTAGGGCTAGGGTTAGGGCTAGGGTTAGGGTTAGGGTTAGGGTTAGGGTTTAGGGTTATGTTTAGTGTTAGGGGTTAGGGGTTAGGGGTTAGGCTTAGGGTTAGCGTTACGGTTAGGGGTTAGGGGTTAGGGTTAGGGCTAAGGTTAGGGTTAGGGTTAGGGTTAGGGCTAGGGTTAGGGTTAGGGTTAGGGTTACGGCTAGGGTTAGGGTGAGGGTTAGGTTAGGCTTAGGGTTAGGAGTTAGGGTTAGGGTTTCTATTAGGTTAGTTTTAAGGGCTAAGTTTAGTTTTAGGGTTAAGGTTGGGTTAGGGTTAGGATTAGGGTTAGGGTACGACTTAGGGCTAGGGTTAGGGCTAGGGTTAGGGTTAGGGTTAGGGTTAGGGTTTAGGGTTATGGTTAGGGTTAGGGGTTAGGGGTTAGGCTTAGGGTTAGCGTTATGGTTAGGGGTTAGGGGTTAGGGTTAGGGCTAAGGTTAGGGTTAGGTTAGGGTTAGGGTTAGGGTTAGGGCTAGGGTTAGGGTTAGGGTTAGGGTTACGGCTAGGGTTAGGGTTAGGGTTAGGTTAGGCTTAGGGTTAGGAGTTAGGGTTAGGGTTTCTATTAGGTTAGTTTTAAGGGCTAAGGTTAGTTTTAGGGTTAAGGTTGGGTTAGGGTTAGGATTAGGGTTAGGGTACGACTTAGGGCTAGGGTTAGGGCTAGGGTTAGGGTTAGGGTTAGGGTTAGGGTTTAGGGTTATGGTTAGGGTTAGGGGTTAGGGGTTAGGGGTTAGGCTTAGGGTTAGCGTTACGGTTAGGGGTTAGGGGTTAGGGTTAGGGCTAAGGTTAGGGTTAGGGTTAGGGTTAGGGTTAGGGCTAGGGTTAGGGTTAGGGTTAGGGTTACGGCTAGGGTTAGGGTTAGGGTTAGGTTAGGCTTAGGGTTAGGAGTTAGGGTTAGGGTTTCTATTAGGTTAGTTTTAAGGGCTAAGGATAGTTTTAGGGATAAGGTTGGGTTAGGGTTAGGATTAGGGTTAGGGTACGACTTAGGGCTAGGGTTAGGGCTAGGGTTAGGGTTAGGGTTAGGGTTAGGGCTAGGGTTAGGGTTAGGGTTAGGGTTACGGCTAGGGTTAGGGTTAGGGTTAGGTTAGGCTTAGGGTTAGGAGTTAGGGTTAGGGTTTCTATTAGGTTAGTTTTAAGGGCTAAGGTTAGTTTTAGGGTTAAGGTTGGGTTAGGGTTAGGATTAGGGTTAGGGTACGACTTAGGGCTAGGGTTAGGGCTAGGGTTAGGGTTAGGGTTAGGGTTAGGGTTAGGGTTAGGGTTTAGGGTTATGGTTAGGGTTAGGGGTTAGGGGTTAGGCTTAGGGTTAGCGTTATGGTTAGGGGTTAGGGGTTAGGGTTAGGGCTAAGGTTAGGGTTAGGTTAGGGTTAGGGTTAGGGTTAGGGCTAGGGTTAGGGTTAGGGTTAGGGTTACGGCTAGGGTTAGGGTTAGGGTTAGGTTAGGCTTAGGGTTAGGAGTTAGGGTTAGGGTTTCTATTAGGTTAGTTTTAAGGGCTAAGGTTAGTTTTAGGGTTAAGGTTGGGTTAGGGTTAGGATTAGGGTTAGGGTACGACTTAGGGCTAGGGTTAGGGCTAGGGTTAGGGTTAGGGTTAGGGTTAGGGTTTAGGGTTATGGTTAGGGTTAGGGGTTAGGGGTTAGGGGTTAGGCTTAGGGTTAGCGTTACGGTTAGGGGTTAGGGGTTAGGGTTAGGGCTAAGGTTAGGGTTAGGGTTAGGGTTAGGGTTAGGGCTAGGGTTAGGGTTAGGGTTAGGGTTACGGCTAGGGTTAGGGTTAGGGTTAGGTTAGGCTTAGGGTTAGGAGTTAGGGTTAGGGTTTCTATTAGGTTAGTTTTAAGGGCTAAGGTTAGTTTTAGGGTTAAGGTTGGGTTAGGGTTAGGATTAGGGTTAGGGTACGACTTAGGGCTAGGGTTAGGGCTAGGGTTAGGGTTAGGGTTAGGGTTAGGGTTTAGGGTTATGGTTAGGGTTAGGGGTTAGGGGTTAGGGGTTAGGCTTAGGGTTAGCGTTACGGTTAGGGGTTAGGGGTTTAGGGTTAGGGCTAAGGTTAGGGTTAGGGTTAGGGTTAGGGTTAGGGCTAGGGTTAGGGTTAGGGTTAGGGTTACGGCTAGGGTTAGGGTTAGGGTTAGGTTAGGCTTAGGGTTAGGAGTTAGGGTTAGGGTTTCTATTAGGTTAGTTTTAAGGGCTAAGGTTAGTTTTAGGGTTAAGGTTGGGTTAGGGTTAGGATTAGGGTTAGGGTACGACTTAGGGCTAGGGTTAGGGCTAGGGTTAGGGTTAGGGTTAGGGTTAGGGTTTAGGGTTAGGGTTAGGGTTAGGGGTTAGGGGTTAGGGGTTAGGCTTAGGGTTAGCGTTACGGTTAGGGGTTAGGGGTTAGGGTTAGGGCTAAGGTTAGGGTTAGGGTTAGGGTTAGGGTTAGGGCTAGGGTTAGGGTTAGGGTTAGGGTTACGGCTAGGGTTAGGGTTAGGGTTAGGTTAGGCTTAGGGTTAGGAGTTAGGGTTAGGGTTTCTATTAGGTTAGTTTTAAGGGCTAAGGTTAGTTTTAGGGTTAAGGTTGGGTTAGGGTTAGGATTAGGGTTAGGGTACGACTTAGGGCTAGGGTTAGGGCTAGGGTTAGGGTTAGGGTTAGGGTTAGGGTTTAGGGTTATGGTTAGGGTTAGGGGTTAGGGGTTAGGGGTTAGGCTTAGGGTTAGCGTTACGGTTAGGGGTTAGGGGTTAGGGTTAGGGCTAAGGTTAGGGTTAGGGTTAGGGTTAGGGTTAGGGCTAGGGTTAGGGTTAGGGTTAGGGTTACGGCTAGGGTTAGGGTTAGGGTTAGGTTAGGCTTAGGGTTAGGAGTTAGGGTTAGGGTTTCTATTAGGTTAGTTTTAAGGGCTAAGGTTAGTTTTAGGGTTAAGGTTGGGTTAGGGTTAGGATTAGGGTTAGGGTACGACTTAGGGCTAGGGTTAGGGTTAGGGTTAGGGTTAGGGTTTAGGGTTATGTTTAGTGTTAGGGGTTAGGGGTTAGGGGTTAGGCTTAGGGTTAGCGTTACGTTTAGGGGTTAGGGGTTAGGGTTAGGGCTAAGGTTAGGGTTAGGGTTAGGGTTAGGGCTAGGGTTAGGGTTAGGGTTAGGGTTACGGCTAGGGTTAGGGTTAGGGTTAGGTTAGGCTTAGGGTTAGGAGTTAGGGTTAGGGTTTCTATTAGGTTAGTTTTAAGGGCTAAGGTTAGTTTTAGGGTTAAGGTTGGGTTAGGGTTAGGATTAGGGTTAGCGTACGACTTAGGGCTAGGGTTAGGGCTAGGGTTAGGGTTAGGGTTAGGGTTAGGGTTTAGGGTTATGGTTAGGGTTAGGGGTTAGGGGTTAGGCTTAGGGTTAGCGTTACGGTTAGGGGTTAGGGGTTAGGGTTAGGGCTAAGGTTAGGGTTAGGGTTAGGGTTAGGGTTAGGGCTAGGGTTAGGGTTAGGGTTAGGGTTACGGCTAGGGTTAGGGTTAGGTTAGGCTTAGGGTTAGGAGTTAGGGTTAGGGTTTCTATTAGGTTAGTTTTAAGGGCTAAGGTTAGTTTTAGGGTTAAGGTTGGGTTAGGGTTAGGATTAGGGTTAGGGTACGACTTAGGGCTAGGGTTAGGGCTAGGGTTAGGGTTAGGGTTAGGGTTAGGGTTTAGGGTTAGGGTTAGGGTTAGGGGTTAGGGGTTAGGGGTTAGGCTTAGGGTTAGCGTTACGGTTAGGGGTTAGGGGTTAGGGTTAGGGCTAAGGTTAGGGTTAGGGTTAGGGTTAGGGTTAGGGCTAGGGTTAGGGTTAGGGTTAGGGTTACGGCTAGGGTTAGGGTTAGGGTTAGGTTAGGCTTAGGGTTAGGAGTTAGGGTTAGGGTTTCTATTAGGTTAGTTTTAAGGGCTAAGGTTAGTTTTAGGGTTAAGGTTGGGTTAGGGTTAGGATTAGGGTTAGGGTACGACTTAGGGCTAGGGTTAGGGCTAGGGTTAGGGTTAGGGTTAGGGTTAGGGTTTAGGGTTAGGGTTAGGGTTAGGGGTTAGGGGTTAGGGGTTAGGCTTAGGGTTAGCGTTACGGTTAGGGGTTAGGGGTTAGGGTTAGGGCTAAGGTTAGGGTTAGGGTTAGGGTTAGGGCTAGGGTTAGGGTTAGGGTTAGGGTTACGGCTAGGGTTAGGGTTAGGGTTAGGTTAGGCTTAGGGTTAGGAGTTAGGGTTAGGGTTTCTATTAGGTTAGTTTTAAGGGCTAAGGTTAGTTTTAGGGTTAAGGTTGGGTTAGGGTTAGGATTAGGGTTAGGGTACGACTTAGGGCTAGGGTTAGGGCTAGGGTTAGGGTTAGGGTTAGGGTTAGGGTTTAGGGTTATGGTTAGGGTTAGGGGTTAGGGGTTAGGGGTTAGGCTTAGGGTTAGCGTTACGGTTAGGGGTTAGGGGTTAGGGTTAGGGCTAAGGTTAGGGTTAGGGTTAGGGTTAGGGCTAGGGTTAGGGTTAGGGTTAGGGTTACGGCTAGGGTTAGGGTTAGGCTTAGGTTAGGCTTAGGGTTAGGAGTTAGGGTTAGGGTTTCTATTAGGTTAGTTTTAAGGGCTAAGGTTAGTTTTAGGGTTAAGGTTGGGTTAGGGTTAGGATTAGGGTTAGGGTACGACTTAGGGCTAGGGTTAGGGCTAGGGTTAGGGTTAGGGTTAGGGTTAGGGTTTAGGGTTATGTTTAGGGTTAGGGGTTAGGGGTTAGGGGTTAGGCTTAGGGTTAGCGTTACGGTTAGGGGTTAGGGGTTAGGGTTAGGGCTAAGGTTAGGGTTAGGGTTAGGGTTAGGGTTAGGGCTAGGGTTAGGGTTAGGGTTAGGGTTACGGCTAGGGTTAGGGTTAGGGTTAGGTTAGGCTTAGGGTTAGGAGTTAGGGTTAGGGTTTCTATTAGGTTAGATTTAAGGGCTAAAGTTAGTATTAGGGTTAAGGTTGGGTTAGGGTTAGGATTAGGGTTAGGGTACGACTTAGGGCTAGGGTTAGGGCTAGGGTTAGGGTTAGGGTTAGGGTTAGGGTTTAGGGTTATGGTTAGGGTTAGGGGTTAGGGGTTAGGGGTTAGGCTTAGGGTTAGCGTTACGGTTAGGGGTTAGGGGTTAGGGTTAGGGCTAAGGTTAGGGTTAGGGTTAGGGTTAGGGTTAGGGCTAGGGTTAGGGTTAGGGTTAGGGTTACGGCTAGGGTTAGGGTTAGGGTTAGGTTAGGCTTAGGGTTAGGAGTTAGGGTTAGGGTTTCTATTAGGTTAGTTTTAAGGGCTAAGGTTAGTTTTAGGGTTAAGGTTGGGTTAGGGTTAGGATTAGGGTTAGGGTACGACTTAGGGCTAGGGTTAGGGCTAGGGTTAGGGTTAGGGTTAGGGTTAGGGTTAGGGTTTAGGGTTATGGTTAGGGTTAGGGGTTAGGGGTTAGGCTTAGGGTTAGCGTTATGGTTAGGGGTTAGGGGTTAGGGTTAGGGCTAAGGTTAGGGTTAGGTTAGGGTTAGGGTTAGGGTTAGGGCTAGGGTTAGGGTTAGGGTTAGGGTTACGGCTAGGGTTAGGGTTAGGGTTAGGTTAGGCTTAGGGTTAGGAGTTAGGGTTAGGGTTTCTATTAGGTTAGTTTTAAGGGCTAAGGTTAGTTTTAGGGTTAAGGTTGGGTTAGGGTTAGGATTAGGGTTAGGGTACGACTTAGGGCTAGGGTTAGGGCTAGGGTTAGGGTTAGGGTTAGGGTTAGGGTTTAGGGTTATGGTTAGGGTTAGGGGTTAGGGGTTAGGGGTTAGGCTTAGGGTTAGCGTTACGGTTAGGGGTTAGGGGTTTAGGGTTAGGGCTAAGGTTAGGGTTAGGGTTAGGGTTAGGGTTAGGGCTAGGGTTAGGGTTAGGGTTAGGGTTACGGCTAGGGTTAGGGTTAGGGTTAGGTTAGGCTTAGGGTTAGGAGTTAGGGTTAGGGTTTCTATTAGGTTAGTTTTAAGGGCTAAGGTTAGTTTTAGGGTTAAGGTTGGGTTAGGGTTAGGATTAGGGTTAGGGTACGACTTAGGGCTAGGGTTAGGGCTAGGGTTAGGGTTAGGGTTAGGGTTAGGGTTTAGGGTTAGGGTTAGGGTTAGGGGTTAGGGGTTAGGGGTTAGGCTTAGGGTTAGCGTTACGGTTAGGGGTTAGGGGTTAGGGTTAGGGCTAAGGTTAGGGTTAGGGTTAGGGTTAGGGTTAGGGCTAGGGTTAGGGTTAGGGTTAGGGTTACGGCTAGGGTTAGGGTTAGGGTTAGGTTAGGCTTAGGGTTAGGAGTTAGGGTTAGGGTTTCTATTAGGTTAGTTTTAAGGGCTAAGGTTAGTTTTAGGGTTAAGGTTGGGTTAGGGTTAGGATTAGGGTTAGCGTACGACTTAGGGCTAGGGTTAGGGCTAGGGTTAGGGTTAGGGTTAGGGTTAGGGTTTAGGGTTATGGTTAGGGTTAGGGGTTAGGGGTTAGGGGTTAGGCTTAGGGTTAGCGTTACGGTTAGGGGTTAGGGGTTAGGGTTAGGGCTAAGGTTAGGGTTAGGGTTAGGGTTAGGGTTAGGGCTAGGGTTAGGGTTAGGGTTAGGGTTACGGCTAGGGTTAGGGTTAGGGTTAGGTTAGGCTTAGGGTTAGGAGTTAGGGTTAGGGTTTCTATTAGGTTAGTTTTAAGGGCTAAGGTTAGTTTTAGGGTTAGGGTTAGGATTAGGGTTAGGGTACGACTTAGGGCTAGGGTTAGGGCTAGGGTTAGGGTTAGGGTTAGGGTTAGGGTTTAGGGTTATGGTTAGGGTTAGGGGTTAGGGGTTAGGGGTTAGGCTTAGGGTTAGCGTTACGGTTAGGGGTTAGGGGTTAGGGTTAGGGCTAAGGTTAGGGTTAGGGTTAGGGCTAGGGTTAGGGTTAGGGTTTGGGTTACGGCTAGGGTTAGGGTTAGGGTTAGGGTTAGGGTTAGGTTAGGCTTAGGGTTAGGAGTTAGGGTTAGGGTTTCTATTAGGTTAGTTTTAAGGGCTAAGGTTAGTTTTAGGGTTAAGGTTGGGTTAGGGTTAGGATTAGGGTTAGGGTACGACTTAGGGCTAGGGTTAGGGCTAGGGTTAGGGTTAGGGTTAGGGTTAGGGTTTAGGGTTATGGTTAGGGTTAGGGGTTAGGGGTTAGGGGTTAGGCTTAGGGTTAGCGTTACGGTTAGGGGTTAGGGGTTAGGGTTAGGGCTAAGGTTAGGGTTAGGGTTAGGGTTAGGGTTAGGGCTAGGGTTAGGGTTAGGGTTAGGGTTACGGCTAGGGTTAGGGTGAGGGTTAGGTTAGGCTTAGGGTTAGGAGTTAGGGTTAGGGTTTCTATTAGGTTAGTTTTAAGGGCTAAGGTTAGTTTTAGGGTTAAGGTTGGGTTAGGGTTAGGATTAGGGTTAGGGTACGACTTAGGGCTAGGGTTAGGGCTAGGGTTAGGGTTAGGGTTAGGGTTAGGGTTTAGGGTTAGGGTTAGGGTTAGGGGTTAGGGGTTAGGGGTTAGGCTTAGGGTTAGCGTTACGGTTAGGGGTTAGGGGTTAGGGTTAGGGCTAAGGTTAGGGTTAGGGTTAGGGTTAGGGTTAGGGCTAGGGTTAGGGTTAGGGTTAGGGTTACGGCTAGGGTTAGGGTTAGGGTTAGGTTAGGCTTAGGGTTAGGAGTTAGGGTTAGGGTTTCTATTAGGTTAGTTTTAAGGGCTAAGGTTAGTTTTAGGGTTAAGGTTGGGTTAGGGTTAGGATTAGGGTTAGGGTACGACTTAGGGCTAGGGTTAGGGCTAGGGTTAGGGTTAGGGTTAGGGTTAGGGTTTAGGGTTATGTTTAGGGTTAGGGGTTAGGGGTTAGGGGTTAGGCTTAGGGTTAGCGTTACGGTTAGGGGTTAGGGGTTAGGGTTAGGGCTAAGGTTAGGGTTAGGGTTAGGGTTAGGGTTAGGGCTAGGGTTAGGGTTAGGGTTAGGGTTACGGCTAGGGTTAGGGTTAGGGTTAGGTTAGGCTTAGGGTTAGGAGTTGGGGTTAGGGTTTCTATTAGGTTAGATTTAAGGGCTAAAGTTAGTATTAGGGTTAAGGTTGGGTTAGGGTTAGGATTAGGGTTAGGGTACGACTTAGGGCTAGGGTTAGGGCTAGGGTTAGGGTTAGGGTTAGGGTTAGGGTTTAGGGTTATGGTTAGGGTTAGGGGTTAGGGGTTAGGGGTTAGGCTTAGGGTTAGCGTTACGGTTAGGGGTTAGGGGTTAGGGTTAGGGCTAAGGTTAGGGTTAGGGTTAGGGTTAGGGTTAGGGCTAGGGTTAGGGTTAGGGTTAGGGTTACGGCTAGGGTTAGGGTTAGGGTTAGGTTAGGCTTAGGGTTAGGAGTTAGGGTTAGGGTTTCTATTAGGTTAGTTTTAAGGGCTAAGGTTAGTTTTAGGGTTAAGGTTGGGTTAGGGTTAGGATTAGGGTTAGGGTACGACTTAGGGCTAGGGTTAGGGCTAGGGTTAGGGTTAGGGTTAGGGTTAGGGTTTAGGGTTATGGTTAGGGTTAGGGGTTAGGGGTTAGGCTTAGGGTTAGCGTTATGGTTAGGGGTTAGGGGTTAGGGTTAGGGCTAAGGTTAGGGTTAGGTTAGGGTTAGGGTTAGGGTTAGGGCTAGGGTTAGGGTTAGGGTTAGGGTTACGGCTAGGGTTAGGGTTAGGGTTAGGTTAGGCTTAGGGTTAGGAGTTAGGGTTAGGGTTTCTATTAGGTTAGTTTTAAGGGCTAAGGTTAGTTTTAGGGTTAAGGTTGGGTTAGGGTTAGGATTAGGGTTAGGGTATGACTTAGGGCTAGGGTTAGGGCTAGGGTTAGGGTTAGGGTTAGGGTTAGGGTTTAGGGTTATGGTTAGGGTTAGGGGTTAGGGGTTAGGGGTTAGGCTTAGGGTTAGCGTTACGGTTAGGGGTTAGGGGTTAGGGTTAGGGCTAAGGTTAGGGTTAGGGTTAGGGTTAGGGTTAGGGCTAGGGTTAGGGTTAGGGTTAGGGTTACGGCTAGGGTTAGGGTTAGGGTTAGGTTAGGCTTAGGGTTAGGAGTTAGGGTTAGGGTTTCTATTAGGTTAGTTTTAAGGGCTAAGGATAGTTTTAGGGATAAGGTTGGGTTAGGGTTAGGATTAGGGTTAGGGTACGACTTAGGGCTAGGGTTAGGGCTAGGGTTAGGGTTAGGGTTAGGGTTAGGGCTAGGGTTAGGGTTAGGGTTAGGGTTACGGCTAGGGTTAGGGTTAGGGTTAGGTTAGGCTTAGGGTTAGGAGTTAGGGTTAGGGTTTCTATTAGGTTAGTTTTAAGGGCTAAGGTTAGTTTTAGGGTTAAGGTTGGGTTAGGGTTAGGATTAGGGTTAGGGTACGACTTAGGGCTAGGGTTAGGGCTAAGGTTAGGGTTAGGGTTAGGGTTAGGGTTTAGGGTTATGGTTAGGGTTAGGGGTTAGGGGTTAGGGGTTAGGCTTAGGGCTAGCGTTACGGTTAGGGGTTAGGGGTTAGGGTTAGGGCTAAGGTTAGGGTTAGGTTTAGGGTTAGGGTTAGGGCTAGGGTTAGGGTTAGGGTTAGGGTTACGGCTAGGGTTAGGGTTAGGGTTAGGTTAGGCTTAGGGTTAGGAGTTAGGGTTAGGGTTTCTATTAGGTTAGTTTTAAGGGCTAAGGTTAGTTTTAGGGTTAAGGTTGGGTTAGGGTTAGGATTAGGGTTAGGGTACGACTTAGGGCTAGGGTTAGGGCTAGGGTTAGGGTTAGGGTTAGGGTTAGGGTTTAGGGTTATGGTTAGGGTTAGGGGTTAGGGGTTAGGGGTTAGGCTTAGCGTTAGCGTTACGGTTAGGGGTTAGGGGTTAGGGTTAGGGCTAAGGTTAGGGTTAGGGTTAGGGCTAGGGTTAGGGTTAGGGTTAGGGTTACGGCTAGGGTTAGGGTTAGGGTTAGGTTAGGCTTAGGGTTAGGAGTTAGGGTTAGGGTTTCTATTAGGTTAGTTTTAAGGGCTAAGGTTAGTTTTAGGGTTAGGGTTAGGATTAGGGTTAGGGTACGACTTAGGGCTAGGGTTAGGGCTAGGGTTAGGGTTAGGGTTAGGGTTAGGGTTTAGGGTTATGGTTAGGGTTAGGGGTTAGGGGTTAGGGGTTAGGCTTAGGGTTAGCGTTACGGTTAGGGGTTAGGGGTTAGGGTTAGGGCTAAGGTTAGGGTTAGGGTTAGGGCTAGGGTTAGGGTTAGGGTTTGGGTTACGGCTAGGGTTAGGGTTAGGGTTAGGGTTAGGGTTAGGTTAGGCTTAGGGTTAGGAGTTAGGGTTAGGGTTTCTATTAGGTTAGTTTTAAGGGCTAAGGTTAGTTTTAGGGTTAAGGTTGGGTTAGGGTTAGGATTAGGGTTAGGGTACGACTTAGGGCTAGGGTTAGGGCTAGGGTTAGGGTTAGGGTTAGGGTTAGGGTTTAGGGTTATGGTTAGGGTTAGGGGTTAGGGGTTAGGGGTTAGGCTTAGGGTTAGCGTTACGGTTAGGGGTTAGGGGTTAGGGTTAGGGCTAAGGTTAGGGTTAGGGTTAGGGTTAGGGTTAGGGCTAGGGTTAGGGTTAGGGTTAGGGTTACGGCTAGGGTTAGGGTGAGGGTTAGGTTAGGCTTAGGGTTAGGAGTTAGGGTTAGGGTTTCTATTAGGTTAGTTTTAAGGGCTAAGGTTAGTTTTAGGGTTAAGGTTGGGTTAGGGTTAGGATTAGGGTTAGGGTACGACTTAGGGCTAGGGTTAGGGCTAGGGTTAGGGTTAGGGTTAGGGTTAGGGTTTAGGGTTAGGGTTAGGGTTAGGGGTTAGGGGTTAGGGGTTAGGCTTAGGGTTAGCGTTACGGTTAGGGGTTAGGGGTTAGGGTTAGGGCTAAGGTTAGGGTTAGGGTTAGGGTTAGGGTTAGGGCTAGGGTTAGGGTTAGGGTTAGGGTTACGGCTAGGGTTAGGGTTAGGCTTAGGTTAGGCTTAGGGTTAGGAGTTAGGGTTAGGGTTTCTATTAGGTTAGTTTTAAGGGCTAAGGTTAGTTTTAGGGTTAAGGTTGGGTTAGGGTTAGGATTAGGGTTAGGGTACGACTTAGGGCTAGGGTTAGGGCTAGGGTTAGGGTTAGGGTTAGGGTTAGGGTTTAGGGTTATGTTTAGGGTTAGGGGTTAGGGGTTAGGGGTTAGGCTTAGGGTTAGCGTTACGGTTAGGGGTTAGGGGTTAGGGTTAGGGCTAAGGTTAGGGTTAGGGTTAGGGTTAGGGTTAGGGCTAGGGTTAGGGTTAGGGTTAGGGTTACGGCTAGGGTTAGGGTTAGGGTTAGGTTAGGCTTAGGGTTAGGAGTTAGGGTTAGGGTTTCTATTAGGTTAGATTTAAGGGCTAAAGTTAGTATTAGGGTTAAGGTTGGGTTAGGGTTAGGATTAGGGTTAGGGTACGACTTAGGGCTAGGGTTAGGGCTAGGGTTAGGGTTAGGGTTAGGGTTTAGGGTTATGGTTAGGGTTAGGGGTTAGGGGTTAGGGGTTAGGGGTTAGGCTTAGGGTTAGCGTTACGGTTAGGGGTTAGGGGTTAGGGTTAGGGCTAAGGTTAGGGTTAGGGTTAGGGTTAGGGTTAGGGCTAGGGTTAGGGTTAGGGTTAGGGTTACGGCTAGGGTTAGGGTTAGGGTTAGGTTAGGCTTAGGGTTAGGAGTTAGGGTTAGGGTTTCTATTAGGTTAGTTTTAAGGGCTAAGGTTAGTTTTAGGGTTAAGGTTGGGTTAGGGTTAGGATTAGGGTTAGGGTACGACTTAGGGCTAGGGTTAGGGCTAGGGTTAGGGTTAGGGTTAGGGTTAGGGTTAGGGTTTAGGGTTATGGTTAGGGTTAGGGGTTAGGGGTTAGGCTTAGGGTTAGCGTTATGGTTAGGGGTTAGGGGTTAGGGTTAGGGCTAAGGTTAGGGTTAGGTTAGGGTTAGGGTTAGGGTTAGGGCTAGGGTTAGGGTTAGGGTTAGGGTTACGGCTAGGGTTAGGGTTAGGGTTAGGTTAGGCTTAGGGTTAGGAGTTAGGGTTAGGGTTTCTATTAGGTTAGTTTTAAGGGCTAAGGTTAGTTTTAGGGTTAAGGTTGGGTTAGGGTTAGGATTAGGGTTAGGGTACGACTTAGGGCTAGGGTTAGGGCTAGGGTTAGGGTTAGGGTTAGGGTTAGGGTTTAGGGTTATGGTTAGGGTTAGGGGTTAGGGGTTAGGGGTTAGGCTTAGGGTTAGCGTTACGGTTAGGGGTTAGGGGTTAGGGTTAGGGCTAAGGTTAGGGTTAGGGTTAGGGTTAGGGTTAGGGCTAGGGTTAGGGTTAGGGTTAGGGTTACGGCTAGGGTTAGGGTTAGGGTTAGGTTAGGCTTAGGGTTAGGAGTTAGGGTTAGGGTTTCTATTAGGTTAGTTTTAAGGGCTAAGGTTAGTTTTAGGGTTAAGGTTGGGTTAGGGTTAGGATTAGGGTTAGGGTACGACTTAGGGCTAGGGTTAGGGCTAGGGTTAGGGTTAGGGTTAGGGTTAGGGTTTAGGGTTATGGTTAGGGTTAGGGGTTAGGGGTTAGGCTTAGGGTTAGCGTTATGGTTAGGGGTTAGGGGTTAGGGTTAGGGCTAAGGTTAGGGTTAGGTTAGGGTTAGGGTTAGGGTTAGGGCTAGGGTTAGGGTTAGGGTTAGGGTTACGGCTAGGGTTAGGGTTAGGAGTTAGGGTTA
Organism: Buteo buteo; assembly: GCF_964188355.1. Classification (NCBI taxonomy): domain Eukaryota; kingdom Metazoa; phylum Chordata; class Aves; order Accipitriformes; family Accipitridae; genus Buteo; species Buteo buteo. The sequence goes on from NW_027439300.1 coordinate 16,720, forward strand.
GGGTTTCTATTAGGTTAGTTTTAAGGGCTAAGGTTAGTTTTAGGGTTAAGGTTGGGTTAGGGTTAGGATTAGGGTTAGGGTACGACTTAGGGCTAGGGTTAGGGCTAGGGTTAGGGTTAGGGTTAGGGTTAGGGTTTAGGGTTATGGTTAGGGTTAGGGGTTAGGGGTTAGGGGTTAGGCTTAGGGTTAGCGTTACGGTTAGGGGTTAGGGGTTTAGGGTTAGGGCTAAGGTTAGGGTTAGGGTTAGGGTTAGGGTTAGGGCTAGGGTTAGGGTTAGGGTTAGGGTTACGGCTAGGGTTAGGGTTAGGGTTAGGTTAGGCTTAGGGTTAGGAGTTAGGGTTAGGGTTTCTATTAGGTTAGTTTTAAGGGCTAAGGTTAGTTTTAGGGTTAAGGTTGGGTTAGGGTTAGGATTAGGGTTAGGGTACGACTTAGGGCTAGGGTTAGGGCTAGGGTTAGGGTTAGGGTTAGGGTTAGGGTTTAGGGTTAGGGTTAGGGTTAGGGGTTAGGGGTTAGGGGTTAGGCTTAGGGTTAGCGTTACGGTTAGGGGTTAGGGGTTAGGGTTAGGGCTAAGGTTAGGGTTAGGGTTAGGGTTAGGGTTAGGGCTAGGGTTAGGGTTAGGGTTAGGGTTACGGCTAGGGTTAGGGTTAGGGTTAGGTTAGGCTTAGGGTTAGGAGTTAGGGTTAGGGTTTCTATTAGGTTAGTTTTAAGGGCTAAGGTTAGTTTTAGGGTTAAGGTTGGGTTAGGGTTAGGATTAGGGTTAGGGTACGACTTAGGGCTAGGGTTAGGGCTAGGGTTAGGGTTAGGGTTAGGGTTAGGGTTTAGGGTTATGGTTAGGGTTAGGGGTTAGGGGTTAGGGGTTAGGCTTAGGGTTAGCGTTACGGTTAGGGGTTAGGGGTTAGGGTTAGGGCTAAGGTTAGGGTTAGGGTTAGGGTTAGGGTTAGGGCTAGGGTTAGGGTTAGGGTTAGGGTTACGGCTAGGGTTAGGGTTAGGGTTAGGTTAGGCTTAGGGTTAGGAGTTAGGGTTAGGGTTTCTATTAGGTTAGTTTTAAGGGCTAAGGTTAGTTTTAGGGTTAAGGTTGGGTTAGGGTTAGGATTAGGGTTAGGGTACGACTTAGGGCTAGGGTTAGGGTTAGGGTTAGGGTTAGGGTTTAGGGTTATGTTTAGTGTTAGGGGTTAGGGGTTAGGGGTTAGGCTTAGGGTTAGCGTTACGGTTAGGGGTTAGGGGTTAGGGTTAGGGCTAAGGTTAGGGTTAGGGTTAGGGTTAGGGCTAGGGTTAGGGTTAGGGTTAGGGTTACGGCTAGGGTTAGGGTTAGGGTTAGGTTAGGCTTAGGGTTAGGAGTTAGGGTTAGGGTTTCTATTAGGTTAGTTTTAAGGGCTAAGGTTAGTTTTAGGGTTAAGGTTGGGTTAGGGTTAGGATTAGGGTTAGCGTACGACTTAGGGCTAGGGTTAGGGCTAGGGTTAGGGTTAGGGTTAGGGTTAGGGTTTAGGGTTATGGTTAGGGTTAGGGGTTAGGGGTTAGGCTTAGGGTTAGCGTTACGGTTAGGGGTTAGGGGTTAGGGTTAGGGCTAAGGTTAGGGTTAGGGTTAGGGTTAGGGTTAGGGCTAGGGTTAGGGTTAGGGTTAGGGTTACGGCTAGGGTTAGGGTTAGGTTAGGCTTAGGGTTAGGAGTTAGGGTTAGGGTTTCTATTAGGTTAGTTTTAAGGGCTAAGGTTAGTTTTAGGGTTAAGGTTGGGTTAGGGTTAGGATTAGGGTTAGGGTACGACTTAGGGCTAGGGTTAGGGCTAGGGTTAGGGTTAGGGTTAGGGTTAGGGTTTAGGGTTAGGGTTAGGGTTAGGGGTTAGGGGTTAGGGGTTAGGCTTAGGGTTAGCGTTACGGTTAGGGGTTAGGGGTTAGGGTTAGGGCTAAGGTTAGGGTTAGGGTTAGGGTTAGGGTTAGGGCTAGGGTTAGGGTTAGGGTTTCTATTAGGTTAGTTTTAAGGGCTAAGGTTAGTTTTAGGGTTAAGGTTGGGTTAGGGTTAGGATTAGGGTTAGGGTACGACTTAGGGCTAGGGTTAGGGCTAGGGTTAGGGTTAGGGTTAGGGTTAGGGTTTAGGGTTATGGTTAGGGTTAGGGGTTAGGGGTTAGGGGTTAGGCTTAGGGTTAGCGTTACGGTTAGGGGTTAGGGGTTAGGGTTAGGGCTAAGGTTAGGGTTAGGGTTAGGGTTAGGGCTAGGGTTAGGGTTAGGGTTAGGGTTACGGCTAGGGTTAGGGTGAGGGTTAGGTTAGGCTTAGGGTTAGGAGTTAGGGTTAGGGTTTCTATTAGGTTAGTTTTAAGGGCTAAGGTTAGTTTTAGGGTTAAGGTTGGGTTAGGGTTAGGATTAGGGTTAGGGTACGACTTAGGGCTAGGGTTAGGGCTAGGGTTAGGGTTAGGGTTAGGGTTAGGGTTTAGGGTTAGGGTTAGGGTTAGGGGTTAGGGGTTAGGGGTTAGGCTTAGGGTTAGCGTTACGGTTAGGGGTTAGGGGTTAGGGTTAGGGCTAAGGTTAGGGTTAGGGTTAGGGTTAGGGCTAGGGTTAGGGTTAGGGTTAGGGTTACGGCTAGGGTTAGGGTTAGGCTTAGGTTAGGCTTAGGGTTAGGAGTTAGGGTTAGGGTTTCTATTAGGTTAGTTTTAAGGGCTAAGGTTAGTTTTAGGGTTAAGGTTGGGTTAGGGTTAGGATTAGGGTTAGGGTACGACTTAGGGCTAGGGTTAGGGCTAGGGTTAGGGTTAGGGTTAGGGTTAGGGTTTAGGGTTATGTTTAGGGTTAGGGGTTAGGGGTTAGGGGTTAGGCTTAGGGTTAGCGTTACGGTTAGGGGTTAGGGGTTAGGGTTAGGGCTAAGGTTAGGGTTAGGGTTAGGGTTAGGGTTAGGGCTAGGGTTAGGGTTAGGGTTAGGGTTACGGCTAGGGTTAGGGTTAGGGTTAGGTTAGGCTTAGGGTTAGGAGTTAGGGTTAGGGTTTCTATTAGGTTAGATTTAAGGGCTAAAGTTAGTATTAGGGTTAAGGTTGGGTTAGGGTTAGGATTAGGGTTAGGGTACGACTTAGGGCTAGGGTTAGGGCTAGGGTTAGGGTTAGGGTTAGGGTTAGGGTTTAGGGTTATGGTTAGGGTTAGGGGTTAGGGGTTAGGGGTTAGGCTTAGGGTTAGCGTTACGGTTAGGGGTTAGGGGTTAGGGTTAGGGCTAAGGTTAGGGTTAGGGTTAGGGTTAGGGTTAGGGCTAGGGTTAGGGTTAGGGTTAGGGTTACGGCTAGGGTTAGGGTTAGGGTTAGGTTAGGCTTAGGGTTAGGAGTTAGGGTTAGGGTTTCTATTAGGTTAGTTTTAAGGGCTAAGGTTAGTTTTAGGGTTAAGGTTGGGTTAGGGTTAGGATTAGGGTTAGGGTACGACTTAGGGCTAGGGTTAGGGCTAGGGTTAGGGTTAGGGTTAGGGTTAGGGTTTAGGGTTATGGTTAGGGTTAGGGGTTAGGGGTTAGGCTTAGGGTTAGCGTTATGGTTAGGGGTTAGGGGTTAGGGTTAGGGCTAAGGTTAGGGTTAGGTTAGGGTTAGGGTTAGGGTTAGGGCTAGGGTTAGGGTTAGGGTTAGGGTTACGGCTAGGGTTAGGGTTAGGGTTAGGTTAGGCTTAGGGTTAGGAGTTAGGGTTAGGGTTTCTATTAGGTTAGTTTTAAGGGCTAAGGTTAGTTTTAGGGTTAAGGTTGGGTTAGGGTTAGGATTAGGGTTAGGGTACGACTTAGGGCTAGGGTTAGGGCTAGGGTTAGGGTTAGGGTTAGGGTTAGGGTTTAGGGTTATGGTTAGGGTTAGGGGTTAGGGGTTAGGGGTTAGGCTTAGGGTTAGCGTTACGGTTAGGGGTTAGGGGTTAGGGTTAGGGCTAAGGTTAGGGTTAGGGTTAGGGTTAGGGTTAGGGCTAGGGTTAGGGTTAGGGTTAGGGTTACGGCTAGGGTTAGGGTTAGGGTTAGGTTAGGCTTAGGGTTAGGAGTTAGGGTTAGGGTTTCTATTAGGTTAGTTTTAAGGGCTAAGGTTAGTTTTAGGGTTAAGGTTGGGTTAGGGTTAGGATTAGGGTTAGGGTACGACTTAGGGCTAGGGTTAGGGCTAGGGTTAGGGTTAGGGTTAGGGTTAGGGTTTAGGGTTATGGTTAGGGTTAGGGGTTAGGGGTTAGGGGTTAGGCTTAGGGTTAGCGTTACGGTTAGGGGTTAGGGGTTAGGGTTAGGGCTAAGGTTAGGGTTAGGGTTAGGGTTAGGGTTAGGGCTAGGGTTAGGGTTAGGGTTAGGGTTACGGCTAGGGTTAGGGTTAGGGTTAGGTTAGGCTTAGGGTTAGGAGTTAGGGTTAGGGTTTCTATTAGGTTAGTTTTAAGGGCTAAGGTTAGTTTTAGGGTTAAGGTTGGGTTAGGGTTAGGATTAGGGTTAGGGTACGACTTAGGGCTAGGGTTAGGGTTAGGGTTAGGGTTAGGGTTTAGGGTTATGTTTAGTGTTAGGGGTTAGGGGTTAGGGGTTAGGCTTAGGGTTAGCGTTACGGTTAGGGGTTAGGGGTTAGGGTTAGGGCTAAGGTTAGGGTTAGGGTTAGGGTTAGGGCTAGGGTTAGGGTTAGGGTTAGGGTTACGGCTAGGGTTAGGGTTAGGGTTAGGTTAGGCTTAGGGTTAGGAGTTAGGGTTAGGGTTTCTATTAGGTTAGTTTTAAGGGCTAAGGTTAGTTTTAGGGTTAAGGTTGGGTTAGGGTTAGGATTAGGGTTAGGGTACGACTTAGGGCTAGGGTTAGGGCTAGGGTTAGGGTTAGGGTTAGGGTTAGGGTTTAGGGTTATGGTTAGGGTTAGGGGTTAGGGGTTAGGGGTTAGGCTTAGGGTTAGCGTTACGGTTAGGGGTTAGGGGTTAGGGTTAGGGCTAAGGTTAGGGTTAGGGTTAGGGTTAGGGTTAGGGCTAGGGTTAGGGTTAGGGTTAGGGTTACGGCTAGGGTTAGGGTTAGGGTTAGGTTAGGCTTAGGGTTAGGAGTTAGGGTTAGGGTTTCTATTAGGTTAGATTTAAGGGCTAAAGTTAGTATTAGGGTTAAGGTTGGGTTAGGGTTAGGATTAGGGTTAGGGTACGACTTAGGGCTAGGGTTAGGGCTAGGGTTAGGGTTAGGGTTAGGGTTAGGGTTTAGGGTTATGGTTAGGGTTAGGGGTTAGGGGTTAGGGGTTAGGCTTAGGGTTAGCGTTACGGTTAGGGGTTAGGGGTTAGGGTTAGGGCTAAGGTTAGGGTTAGGGTTAGGGTTAGGGTTAGGGCTAGGGTTAGGGTTAGGGTTAGGGTTACGGCTAGGGTTAGGGTTAGGGTTAGGTTAGGCTTAGGGTTAGGAGTTAGGGTTAGGGTTTCTATTAGGTTAGTTTTAAGGGCTAAGGTTAGTTTTAGGGTTAAGGTTGGGTTAGGGTTAGGATTAGGGTTAGGGTACGACTTAGGGCTAGGGTTAGGGCTAGGGTTAGGGTTAGGGTTAGGGTTAGGGTTTAGGGTTATGGTTAGGGTTAGGGGTTAGGGGTTAGGGGTTAGGCTTAGGGTTAGCGTTATGGTTAGGGGTTAGGGGTTAGGGTTAGGGCTAAGGTTAGGGTTAGGGTTAGGGTTAGGGTTAGGGCTAGGGTTAGGGTTAGGGTTAGGGTTACGGCTAGGGTTAGGGTTAGGGTTAGGTTAGGCTTAGGGTTAGGAGTTAGGGTTAGGGTTTCTATTAGGTTAGTTTTAAGGGCTAAGGTTAGTTTTAGGGTTAAGGTTGGGTTAGGGTTAGGATTAGGGTTAGGGTACGACTTAGGGCTAGGGTTAGGGTTAGGGTTAGGGTTAGGGTTTAGGGTTATGTTTAGTGTTAGGGGTTAGGGGTTAGGGGTTAGGCTTAGGGTTAGCGTTACGGTTAGGGGTTAGGGGTTAGGGTTAGGGCTAAGGTTAGGGTTAGGGTTAGGGTTAGGGCTAGGGTTAGGGTTAGGGTTAGGGTTACGGCTAGGGTTAGGGTTAGGGTTAGGTTAGGCTTAGGGTTAGGAGTTAGGGTTAGGGTTTCTATTAGGTTAGTTTTAAGGGCTAAGGTTAGTTTTAGGGTTAAGGTTGGGTTAGGGTTAGGATTAGGGTTAGCGTACGACTTAGGGCTAGGGTTAGGGCTAGGGTTAGGGTTAGGGTTAGGGTTAGGGTTTAGGGTTATGGTTAGGGTTAGGGGTTAGGGGTTAGGCTTAGGGTTAGCGTTACGGTTAGGGGTTAGGGGTTAGGGTTAGGGCTAAGGTTAGGGTTAGGGTTAGGGTTAGGGTTAGGGCTAGGGTTAGGGTTAGGGTTAGGGTTACGGCTAGGGTTAGGGTTAGGTTAGGCTTAGGGTTAGGAGTTAGGGTTAGGGTTTCTATTAGGTTAGTTTTAAGGGCTAAGGTTAGTTTTAGGGTTAAGGTTGGGTTAGGGTTAGGATTAGGGTTAGGGTACGACTTAGGGCTAGGGTTAGGGCTAGGGTTAGGGTTAGGGTTAGGGTTAGGGTTTAGGGTTAGGGTTAGGGTTAGGGGTTAGGGGTTAGGGGTTAGGCTTAGGGTTAGCGTTACGGTTAGGGGTTAGGGGTTAGGGTTAGGGCTAAGGTTAGGGTTAGGGTTAGGGTTAGGGTTAGGGCTAGGGTTAGGGTTAGGGTTAGGGTTACGGCTAGGGTTAGGGTTAGGGTTAGGTTAGGCTTAGGGTTAGGAGTTAGGGTTAGGGTTTCTATTAGGTTAGTTTTAAGGGCTAAGGTTAGTTTTAGGGTTAAGGTTGGGTTAGGGTTAGGATTAGGGTTAGGGTACGACTTAGGGCTAGGGTTAGGGCTAGGGTTAGGGTTAGGGTTTAGGGTTAGGGTTAGGGTTAGGGGTTAGGGGTTAGGGGTTAGGCTTAGGGTTAGCGTTACGGTTAGGGGTTAGGGGTTAGGGTTAGGGCTAAGGTTAGGGTTAGGGTTAGGGTTAGGGCTAGGGTTAGGGTTAGGGTTAGGGTTACGGCTAGGGTTAGGGTTAGGGTTAGGTTAGGCTTAGGGTTAGGAGTTAGGGTTAGGGTTTCTATTAGGTTAGTTTTAAGGGCTAAGGTTAGTTTTAGGGTTAAGGTTGGGTTAGGGTTAGGATTAGGGTTAGGGTACGACTTAGGGCTAGGGTTAGGGCTAGGGTTAGGGTTAGGGTTAGGGTTAGGGTTTAGGGTTATGTTTAGGGTTAGGGGTTAGGGGTTAGGGGTTAGGCTTAGGGTTAGCGTTACGGTTAGGGGTTAGGGGTTAGGGTTAGGGCTAAGGTTAGGGTTAGGGTTAGGGTTAGGGTTAGGGCTAGGGTTAGGGTTAGGGTTAGGGTTACGGCTAGGGTTAGGGTTAGGGTTAGGTTAGGCTTAGGGTTAGGAGTTAGGGTTAGGGTTTCTATTAGGTTAGATTTAAGGGCTAAAGTTAGTATTAGGGTTAAGGTTGGGTTAGGGTTAGGATTAGGGTTAGGGTACGACTTAGGGCTAGGGTTAGGGCTAGGGTTAGGGTTAGGGTTAGGGTTAGGGTTTAGGGTTATGGTTAGGGTTAGGGGTTAGGGGTTAGGGGTTAGGCTTAGGGTTAGCGTTACGGTTAGGGGTTAGGGGTTAGGGTTAGGGCTAAGGTTAGGGTTAGGGTTAGGGTTAGGGTTAGGGCTAGGGTTAGGGTTAGGGTTAGGGTTACGGCTAGGGTTAGGGTTAGGGTTAGGTTAGGCTTAGGGTTAGGAGTTAGGGTTAGGGTTTCTATTAGGTTAGTTTTAAGGGCTAAGGTTAGTTTTAGGGTTAAGGTTGGGTTAGGGTTAGGATTAGGGTTAGGGTACGACTTAGGGCTAGGGTTAGGGCTAGGGTTAGGGTTAGGGTTAGGGTTAGGGTTTAGGGTTATGGTTAGGGTTAGGGGTTAGGGGTTAGGGGTTAGGCTTAGGGTTAGCGTTATGGTTAGGGGTTAGGGGTTAGGGTTAGGGCTAAGGTTAGGGTTAGGTTAGGGTTAGGGTTAGGGTTAGGGCTAGGGTTAGGGTTAGGGTTAGGGTTACGGCTAGGGTTAGGGTTAGGGTTAGGTTAGGCTTAGGGTTAGGAGTTAGGGTTAGGGTTTCTATTAGGTTAGTTTTAAGGGCTAAGGTTAGTTTTAGGGTTAAGGTTGGGTTAGGGTTAGGATTAGGGTTAGGGTACGACTTAGGGCTAGGGTTAGGGCTAGGGTTAGGGTTAGGGTTAGGGTTAGGGTTTAGGGTTATGGTTAGGGTTAGGGGTTAGGGGTTAGGGGTTAGGCTTAGGGTTAGCGTTACGGTTAGGGGTTAGGGGTTAGGGTTAGGGCTAAGGTTAGGGTTAGGGTTAGGGTTAGGGTTAGGGCTAGGGTTAGGGTTAGGGTTAGGGTTACGGCTAGGGTTAGGGTTAGGGTTAGGTTAGGCTTAGGGTTAGGAGTTAGGGTTAGGGTTTCTATTAGGTTAGTTTTAAGGGCTAAGGTTAGTTTTAGGGTTAAGGTTGGGTTAGGGTTAGGATTAGGGTTAGGGTACGACTTAGGGCTAGGGTTAGGGCTAGGGTTAGGGTTAGGGTTAGGGTTAGGGTTTAGGGTTATGGTTAGGGTTAGGGGTTAGGGGTTAGGGGTTAGGCTTAGGGTTAGCGTTACGGTTAGGGGTTAGGGGTTTAGGGTTAGGGCTAAGGTTAGGGTTAGGGTTAGGGTTAGGGTTAGGGCTAGGGTTAGGGTTAGGGTTAGGGTTACGGCTAGGGTTAGGGTTAGGGTTAGGTTAGGCTTAGGGTTAGGAGTTAGGGTTAGGGTTTCTATTAGGTTAGTTTTAAGGGCTAAGGTTAGTTTTAGGGTTAAGGTTGGGTTAGGGTTAGGATTAGGGTTAGGGTACGACTTAGGGCTAGGGTTAGGGCTAGGGTTAGGGTTAGGGTTAGGGTTAGGGTTTAGGGTTATGGTTAGGGTTAGGGGTTAGGGGTTAGGGGTTAGGCTTAGGGTTAGCGTTACGATTAGGGGTTAGGGGTTAGGGTTAGGGCTAAGGTTAGGGTTAGGGTTAGGGCTAGGGTTAGGGTTAGGGTTAGGGTTACGGCTAGGGTTAGGGTTAGGGTTAGGGTTAGGTTAGGCTTAGGGTTAGGAGTTAGGGTTAGGGTTTCTATTAGGTTAGTTTTAAGGGCTAAGGTTAGTTTTAGGGTTAAGGTTGGGTTAGGGTTAGGATTAGGGTTAGGGTACGACTTAGGGCTAGGGTTAGGGCTAGGGTTAGGGTTAGGGTTAGGGTTAGGGTTTAGGGTTATGGTTAGGGTTAGGGGTTAGGGGTTAGGGGTTAGGCTTAGGGTTAGCGTTACGGTTAGGGGTTAGGGGTTAGGGTTAGGGCTAAGGTTAGGGTTAGGGTTAGGGTTAGGGTTAGGGCTAGGGTTAGGGTTAGGGTTAGGGTTACGGCTAGGGTTAGGGTGAGGGTTAGGTTAGGCTTAGGGTTAGGAGTTAGGGTTAGGGTTTCTATTAGGTTAGTTTTAAGGGCTAAGGTTAGTTTTAGGGTTAAGGTTGGGTTAGGGTTAGGATTAGGGTTAGGGTACGACTTAGGGCTAGGGTTAGGGCTAGGGTTAGGGTTTAGGGTTAGGGTTAGGGTTAGGGGTTAGGGGTTAGGGGTTAGGCTTAGGGTTAGCGTTACGGTTAGGGGTTAGGGGTTAGGGTTAGGGCTAAGGTTAGGGTTAGGGTTAGGGTTAGGGCTAGGGTTAGGGTTAGGGTTACGGCTAGGGTTAGGGTTAGGGTTAGGTTAGGCTTAGGGTTAGGAGTTAGGGTTAGGGTTTCTATTAGGTTAGTTTTAAGGGCTAAGGTTAGTTTTAGGGTTAAGGTTGGGTTAGGGTTAGGATTAGGGTTAGGGTACGACTTAGGGCTAGGGTTAGGGCTAGGGTTAGGGTTAGGGTTAGGGTTAGGGTTTAGGGTTATGGTTAGGGTTAGGGGTTAGGGGTTAGGGGTTAGGCTTAGGGTTAGCGTTACGGTTAGGGGTTAGGGGTTAGGGTTAGTGCTAAGGTTAGGGTTAGGGTTAGGGTTAGGGTTAGGGCTAGGGTTAGGGTTAGGGTTAGGGTTACGGCTAGGGTTAGGGTTAGGGTTAGGTTAGGCTTAGGGTTAGGAGTTAGGGTTAGGGTTTCTATTAGGTTAGTTTTAAGGGCTAAGGTTAGTTTTAGGGTTAAGGTTGGGTTAGGGTTAGGATTAGGGTTAGGGTACGACTTAGGGCTAGGGTTAGGGCTAGGGTTAGGGTTAGGGTTAGGGTTAGGGTTTAGGGTTATGGTTAGGGTTAGGGGTTAGGGGTTAGGGGTTAGGCTTAGGGTTAGCGTTACGGTTAGGGGTTAGGGGTTAGGGTTAGGGCTAAGGTTAGGGTTAGGGTTAGGGTTAGGGTTAGGGCTAGGGTTAGGGTTAGGGTTAGGGTTACGGCTAGGGTTAGGGTTAGGGTTAGGTTAGGCTTAGGGTTAGGAGTTAGGGTTAGGGTTTCTATTAGGTTAGTTTTAAGGGCTAAGGTTAGTTTTAGGGTTAAGGTTGGGTTAGGGTTAGGATTAGGGTTAGGGTACGACTTAGGGCTAGGGTTAGGGCTAGGGTTAGGGTTAGGGTTAGGGTTAGGGTTTAGGTTTATGGTTAGGGTTAGGGGTTAGGGGTTAGGGTTTAGGCTTAGCGTTAGCGTTACGGTTAGGGGTTAGGGGTTAGGGTTAGGGCTAAGGTTAGGGTTAGGGTTAGGGTTAGGGCTAGGGTTAGGGTTAGGGTTAGGGTTACGGCTAGGGTTAGGGTTAGGGTTAGGTTAGGCTTAGGGTTAGGAGTTAGGGTTAGGGTTTCTATTAGGTTAGTTTTAAGGGCTAAGGTTAGTTTTAGGGTTAAGGTTGGGTTAGGGTTAGGATTAGGGTTAGGGTACGACTTAGGGCTAGGGTTAGGGCTAGGGTTAGGGTTAGGGTTAGGGTTAGGGTTTAGGGTTAGGGTTAGGGTTAGGGGTTAGGGGTTAGGGGTTAGGCTTAGGGTTAGCGTTACGGTTAGGGGTTAGGGGTTAGGGTTAGGGTTAGGGTTAGGGCTAGGGTTAGGGTTAGGGTTAGGGTTACGGCTAGGGTTAGGGTTAGGGTTAGGGTTAGGGTTAGGTTAGGCTTAGGGTTAGGAGTTAGGGTTAGGGTTTCTATTAGGTTAGTTTTAAGGGCTAAGGTTAGTTTTAGGGTTAAGGTTGGGTTAGGGTTAGGATTAGGGTTAGGGTACGACTTAGGGCTAGGGTTAGGGCTAGGGTTAGGGTTAGGGTTAGGGTTAGGGTTTAGGGTTATGGTTAGGGTTAGGGGTTAGGGGTTAGGGGTTAGGCTTAGGGTTAGCGTTACGGTTAGGGGTTAGGGGTTACGGTTAGGGCTAAGGTTAGGGTTAGGGTTAGGGTTAGGGTTAGGGCTAGGGTTAGGGTTAGGGTTAGGGTTACGGCTAGGGTTAGGGTTAGGGTTAGGTTAGGCTTAGGGTTAGGAGTTAGGGTTAGGGTTTCTATTAGGTTAGTTTTAAGGGCTAAGGTTAGTTTTAGGGTTAAGGTTGGGTTAGGGTTAGGATTAGGGTTAGGGTACGACTTAGGGCTAGGGTTAGGGCTAGGGTTAGGGTTAGGGTTAGGGTTAGGGTTTAGGGTTATGGTTAGGGTTAGGGGTTAGGGGTTAGGGGTTACGCTTAGGGTTAGCGTTACGGTTAGGGGTTAGGGGTTAGGGTTAGGGCTAAGGTTAGGGTTAGGGTTAGGGTTAGGGTTAGGGTTAGGGCTAGGGTTAGGGTTAGGGTTACGGCTAGGGTTAGGGTTAGGGTTAGGTTAGGCTTAGGGTTATGAGTTAGGGTTAGGGTTTCTATTAGGTTAGTTTTAAGGGCTAAGGTTAGTTTTAGGGTTAAGGTTGGGTTAGGGTTAGGATTAGGGTTAGGGTACGACTTAGGGCTAGGGTTAGGGCTAGGGTTAGGGTTAGGGTTAGGGTTAGGGTTTAGGGTTATGGTTAGGGTTAGGGGTTAGGGGTTAGGGGTTAGGCTTAGGGTTAGCGTTACGGTTAGGGGTTAGGGGTTAGGGTTAGGGCTAAGGTTAGGGTTAGGGTTAGGGCTAGGGTTAGGGTTAGGGTTAGGGTTACGGCTAGGGTTAGGGTTAGGGTTAGGTTAGGCTTAGGGTTAGGAGTTAGGGTTAGGGTTTCTATTAGGTTAGTTTTAAGGGCTAAGGTTAGTTTTAGGGTTAAGGTTGGGTTAGGGTTAGGATTAGGGTTAGGGTACGACTTAGGGCTAGGGTTAGGGTTAGGGTTAGGGTTTAGGGTTATGGTTAGGGTTAGGGGTTAGGGGTTAGGGGTTAGGCTTAGGGTTAGCGTTACGGTTAGGGGTTAGGGGTTAGGGTTAGGGCTAAGGTTAGGGTTAGGGTTAGGGCTAGGGTTAGGGTTAGGGTTAGGGTTACGGCTAGGGTTAGGGTTAGGGTTAGGTTAGGCTTAGGGTTAGGAGTTAGGGTTAGGGTTTCTATTAGGTTAGTTTTAAGGGCTAAGGTTAGTTTTAGGGTTAAGGTTGGGTTAGGGTTAGGATTAGGGTTAGGGTACGACTTAGGGCTAGGGTTAGGGCCAGGGTTAGGGTTAGGGTTAGGGTTAGGGTTTAGGGTTATGGTTATGGTTAGGGGTTAGGGGTTAGGCTTAGGGTTAGCGTTACGGTTAGGGGTTAGGGGTTAGGGTTAGTGCTAAGGTTAGGGTTAGGGTTAGGGTTAGGGTTAGGGCTAGGGTTAGGGTTAGGGTTAGGGTTACGGCTAGGGTTAGGGTTAGGGTTAGGTTAGGCTTAGGGTTAGGAGTTAGGGTTAGGGTTTCTATTAGGTTAGTTTTAAGGGCTAAGGTTAGTTTTAGGGTTAAGGTTGGGTTAGGGTTAGGATTAGGGTTAGGGTACGACTTAGGGCTAGGGTTAGGGCTAGGGTTAGGGTTAGGGTTAGGGTTAGGGTTTAGGGTTATGGTTAGGGTTAGGGGTTAGGGGTTAGGGGTTAGGCTTAGGGTTAGCGTTACGGTTAGGGGTTAGGGGTTAGGGTTAGGGCTAAGGTTAGGGTTAGGGTTAGGGTTAGGGCTAGGGTTAGGGTTAGGGTTACGGCTAGGGTTAGGGTTAGGGTTAGGTTAGGCTTAGGGTTAGGAGTTAGGGTTAGGGTTTCTATTAGGTTAGTTTTAAGGGCTAAGGTTAGTTTTAGGGTTAAGGTTGGGTTAGGGTTAGGATTAGGGTTAGGGTACGACTTAGGGCTAGGGTTAGGGCTAGGGTTAGGGTTAGGGTTAGGGTTAGGGTTTAGGTTTATGGTTAGGGTTAGGGGTTAGGGGTTAGGGTTTAGGCTTAGCGTTAGCGTTACGGTTAGGGGTTAGGGGTTAGGGTTAGGGCTAAGGTTAGGGTTAGGGTTAGGGTTAGGGCTAGGGTTAGGGTTAGGGTTAGGGTTACGGCTAGGGTTAGGGTTAGGGTTAGGTTAGGCTTAGGGTTAGGAGTTAGGGTTAGGGTTTCTATTAGGTTAGTTTTAAGGGCTAAGGTTAGTTTTAGGGTTAAGGTTGGGTTAGGGTTAGGATTAGGGTTAGGGTACGACTTAGGGCTAGGGTTAGGGCTAGGGTTAGGGTTAGGGTTAGGGTTAGGGTTTAGGGTTAGGGTTAGGGTTAGGGGTTAGGGGTTAGGGGTTAGGCTTAGGGTTAGCGTTACGGTTAGGGGTTAGGGGTTAGGGTTAGGGTTAGGGTTAGGGCTAGGGTTAGGGTTAGGGTTAGGGTTACGGCTAGGGTTAGGGTTAGGGTTAGGGTTAGGGTTAGGTTAGGCTTAGGGTTAGGAGTTAGGGTTAGGGTTTCTATTAGGTTAGTTTTAAGGGCTAAGGTTAGTTTTAGGGTTAAGGTTGGGTTAGGGTTAGGATTAGGGTTAGGGTACGACTTAGGGCTAGGGTTAGGGCTAGGGTTAGGGTTAGGGTTAGGGTTAGGGTTTAGGGTTATGGTTAGGGTTAGGGGTTAGGGGTTAGGGGTTAGGCTTAGGGTTAGCGTTACGGTTAGGGGTTAGGGGTTACGGTTAGGGCTAAGGTTAGGGTTAGGGTTAGGGTTAGGGTTAGGGCTAGGGTTAGGGTTAGGGTTAGGGTTACGGCTAGGGTTAGGGTTAGGGTTAGGTTAGGCTTAGGGTTAGGAGTTAGGGTTAGGGTTTCTATTAGGTTAGTTTTAAGGGCTAAGGTTAGTTTTAGGGTTAAGGTTGGGTTAGGGTTAGGATTAGGGTTAGGGTACGACTTAGGGCTAGGGTTAGGGCTAGGGTTAGGGTTAGGGTTAGGGTTAGGGTTTAGGGTTATGGTTAGGGTTAGGGGTTAGGGGTTAGGGGTTACGCTTAGGGTTAGCGTTACGGTTAGGGGTTAGGGGTTAGGGTTAGGGCTAAGGTTAGGGTTAGGGTTAGGGTTAGGGTTAGGGTTAGGGCTAGGGTTAGGGTTAGGGTTACGGCTAGGGTTAGGGTTAGGGTTAGGTTAGGCTTAGGGTTAGGAGTTAGGGTTAGGGTTTCTATTAGGTTAGTTTTAAGGGCTAAGGTTAGTTTTAGGGTTAAGGTTGGGTTAGGGTTAGGATTAGGGTTAGGGTACGACTTAGGGCTAGGGTTAGGGCTAGGGTTAGGGTTAGGGTTAGGGTTAGGGTTTAGGGTTATGGTTAGGGTTAGGGGTTAGGGGTTAGGGGTTAGGCTTAGGGTTAGCGTTACGGTTAGGGGTTAGGGGTTAGGGTTAGGGCTAAGGTTAGGGTTAGGGTTAGGGTTAGGGTTAGGGCTAGGGTTAGGGTTAGGGTTAGGGTTACGGCTAGGGTTAGGGTTAGGGTTAGGTTAGGCTTAGGGTTAGGAGTTAGGGTTAGGGTTTCTATTAGGTTAGTTTTAAGGGCTAAGGTTAGTTTTAGGGTTAAGGTTGGGTTAGGGTTAGGATTAGGGTTAGGGTACGACTTAGGGCTAGGGTTAGGGCTAGGGTTAGGGTTAGGGTTAGGGTTAGGGTTTAGGGTTATGGTTAGGGTTAGGGGTTAGGGGTTAGGCTTAGGGTTAGCATTACGGTTAGGGGTTAGGGGTTAGGGTTAGGGCTAAGGTTAGGGTTAGGGTTAGGGTTAGGGCTAGGGTTAGGGTTAGGGTTAGGGTTACGGCTAGGGTTAGGGTTAGGGTTAGGTTAGGCTTAGGGTTAGGAGTTAGGGTTAGGGTTTCTATTAGGTTAGTTTTAAGGGCTAAGGTTAGTTTTAGGGTTAAGGTTGGGTTAGGGTTAGGATTAGGGTTAGGGTACGACTTAGGGCTAGGGTTAGGGCTAGGGTTAGGGTTAGGGTTAGGGTTAGGGTTTAGGTTTATGGTTAGGGTTAGGGGTTAGGGGTTAGGGTTTAGGCTTAGCGTTAGCGTTACGGTTAGGGGTTAGGGGTTAGGGTTACGGCTAAGGTTAGGGTTAGGGTTAGGGTTAGGGCTAGGGTTAGGGTTAGGGTTAGGGTTACGGCTAGGGTTAGGGTTAGGGTTAGGTTAGGCTTAGGGTTAGGAGTTAGGGTTAGGGTTTCTATTAGGTTAGTTTTAAGGGCTAAGGTTAGTTTTAGGGTTAAGGTTGGGTTAGGGTTAGGATTAGGGTTAGGGTACGACTTAGGGCTAGGGTTAGGGCTAGGGTTAGGGTTAGGGTTAGGGTTAGGGTTTAGGGTTAGGGTTAGGGTTAGGGGTTAGGGGTTAGGGGTTAGGCTTAGGGTTAGCGTTACGGTTAGGGGTTAGGGGTTAGGGTTAGGGTTAGGGTTAGGGCTAGGGTTAGGGTTAGGGTTAGGGTTACGGCTAGGGTTAGGGTTAGGGTTAGGGTTAGGGTTAGGTTAGGCTTAGGGTTAGGAGTTAGGGTTAGGGTTTCTATTAGGTTAGTTTTAAGGGCTAAGGTTAGTTTTAGGGTTAAGGTTGGGTTAGGGTTAGGATTAGGGTTAGGGTACGACTTAGGGCTAGGGTTAGGGCTAGGGTTAGGGTTAGGGTTAGGGTTAGGGTTTAGGGTTATGGTTAGGGTTAGGGGTTAGGGGTTAGGGGTTAGGCTTAGGGTTAGCGTTACGGTTAGGGGTTAGGGGTTACGGTTAGGGCTAAGGTTAGGGTTAGGGTTAGGGTTAGGGTTAGGGCTAGGGTTAGGGTTAGGGTTAGGGTTACGGCTAGGGTTAGGGTTAGGGTTAGGTTAGGCTTAGGGTTAGGAGTTAGGGTTAGGGTTTCTATTAGGTTAGTTTTAAGGGCTAAGGTTAGTTTTAGGGTTAAGGTTGGGTTAGGGTTAGGATTAGGGTTAGGGTACGACTTAGGGCTAGGGTTAGGGCTAGGGTTAGGGTTAGGGTTAGGGTTAGGGTTTAGGGTTATGGTTAGGGTTAGGGGTTAGGGGTTAGGGGTTACGCTTAGGGTTAGCGTTACGGTTAGGGGTTAGGGGTTAGGGTTAGGGCTAAGGTTAGGGTTAGGGTTAGGGTTAGGGTTAGGGTTAGGGCTAGGGTTAGGGTTAGGGTTACGGCTAGGGTTAGGGTTAGGGTTAGGTTAGGCTTAGGGTTAGGAGTTAGGGTTAGGGTTTCTATTAGGTTAGTTTTAAGGGCTAAGGTTAGTTTTAGGGTTAAGGTTGGGTTAGGGTTAGGATTAGGGTTAGGGTACGACTTAGGGCTAGGCTTAGGGCTAGGGTTAGGGTTAGGGTTAGGGTTAGGGTTTAGGGTTATGGTTAGGGTTAGGGGTTAGGGGTTAGGGGTTAGGCTTAGGGTTAGCGTTACGGTTAGGGGTTAGGGGTTAGGGTTAGGGCTAAGGTTAGGGTTAGGGTTAGGGCTAGGGTTAGGGTTAGGGTTAGGGTTACGGCTAGGGTTAGGGTTAGGGTTAGGTTAGGCTTAGGGTTAGGAGTTAGGGTTAGGGTTTCTATTAGGTTAGTTTTAAGGGCTAAGGTTAGTTTTAGGGTTAAGGTTGGGTTAGGGTTAGGATTAGGGTTAGGGTACGACTTAGGGCTAGGGTTAGGGTTAGGGTTAGGGTTTAGGGTTATGGTTAGGGTTAGGGGTTAGGGGTTAGGGGTTAGGCTTAGGGTTAGCGTTACGGTTAGGGGTTAGGGGTTAGGGTTAGGGCTAAGGTTAGGGTTAGGGTTAGGGCTAGGGTTAGGGTTAGGGTTAGGGTTACGGCTAGGGTTAGGGTTAGGGTTAGGTTAGGCTTAGGGTTAGGAGTTAGGGTTAGGGTTTCTATTAGGTTAGTTTTAAGGGCTAAGGTTAGTTTTAGGGTTAAGGTTGGGTTAGGGTTAGGATTAGGGTTAGGGTACGACTTAGGGCTAGGGTTAGGGCCAGGGTTAGGGTTAGGGTTAGGGTTAGGGTTTAGGGTTATGGTTAGGGTTAGGGGTTAGGGGTTAGGCTTAGGGTTAGCGTTACGGTTAGGGGTTAGGGGTTAGGGTTAGGGCTAAGGTTAGGGTTAGGGTTAGGGTTAGGGTTAGGGCTAGGGTTAGGGTTAGGGTTAGGGTTACGGCTAGGGTTAGGGTTAGGGTTAGGTTAGGCTTAGGGTTAGGAGTTAGGGTTAGGGTTTCTATTAGGTTAGTTTTAAGGGCTAAGGTTAGTTTTAGGGTTAAGGTTGGGTTAGGGTTAGGATTAGGGTTAGGGTACGACTTAGGGCTAGGGTTAGGGCTAGGGTTAGGGTTAGGGTTAGGGTTAGGGTTTAGGGTTATGGTTAGGGTTAGGGGTTAGGGGTTAGGGGTTAGGCTTAGGGTTAGCGTTACGGTTAGGGGTTAGGGGTTAGGGTTAGGGCTAAGGTTAGGGTTAGGGTTAGGGTTAGGGCTAGGGTTAGGGTTAGGGTTAGGGTTACGGCTAGGGTTAGGGTTAGGGTTAGGTTAGGCTTAGGGTTAGGAGTTAGGGTTAGGGTTTCTATTAGGTTAGTTTTAAGGGCTAAGGTTAGTTTTAGGGTTAAGGTTGGGTTAGGGTTAGGATTAGGGTTAGGGTACGACTTAGGGCTAGGGTTAGGGCTAGGGTTAGGGTTAGGGTTAGGGTTAGGGTTTAGGGTTATGGTTAGGGTTAGGGGTTAGGGGTTAGGCTTAGGGTTAGCATTACGGTTAGGGGTTAGGGGTTAGGGTTAGGGCTAAGGTTAGGGTTAGGGTTAGGGTTAGGGCTAGGGTTAGGGTTAGGGTTAGGGTTACGGCTAGGGTTAGGGTTAGGGTTAGGTTAGGCTTAGGGTTAGGAGTTAGGGTTAGGGTTTCTATTAGGTTAGTTTTAAGTGCTAAAGTTAGTTTTAGGGTTAAGGTTGGGTTAGGGTTAGGATTAGGGTTAGGGTACGACTTAGGGCTAGGGTTAGGGCTAGGGTTAGGGTTAGGGTTAGGGTTAGGGTTTAGGGTTATGGTTAGGGTTAGGCGTTAGGGGTTAGGGGTTAGGCTTAGGGTTAGCGTTACGGTTAGGGGTTAGGGGTTAGGGTTAGGGCTAAGGTTAGGGTTAGGGTTAGGGTTAGGGTTAGGGTTACGGCTAGGGTTAGGGTTAGGGTTAGGTTAGGCTTAGGGTTAGGAGTTAGGGTTAGGGTTTCTATTAGGTTAGTTTTAAGGGCTAAGGTTAGTTTTAGGGTTAAGGTTGGGTTAGGGTTAGGATTAGGGTTAGGGTACGACTTAGGGCTAGGGTTAGGGCTAGGGTTAGGGTTAGGGTTAGGGTTAGGGTTTAGGGTTATGGTTAGGGTTAGGGGTTAGGGGTTAGGGGTTAGGCTTAGGGTTAGCGTTACGGTTAGGGGTTAGGGGTTAGGGTTAGGGCTAAGGTTAGTGTTAGGGTTAGGGTTAGGGCTAGGGTTAGGGTTAGGGTTAGGGTTACGGCTAGGGTTAGGGTGAGGGTTAGGTTAGGCTTAGGGTTAGGAGTTAGGGTTAGGGTTTCTATTAGGTTAGTTTTAAGGGCTAAGGTTAGTTTTAGGGTTAAGGTTGGGTTAGGGTTAGGATTAGGGTTAGGGTACGACTTAGGGCTAGGGTTAGGGTTAGGGTTTAGGGTTATGGTTAGGGTTAGGGGTTAGGGGTTAGGGGTTAGGCTTAGGGTTAGCGTTACGGTTAGGGGTTAGGGGTTAGGGGTTAGGGCTAAGGTTAGGGTTAGGGTTAGGGTTAGGGTTAGGGCTAGGGTTAGGGTTAGGGTTACGGCTAGGGTTAGGGTTAGGGTTAGGTTAGGCTTAGGGTTAGGAGTTAGGGTTAGGGTTTCTATTAGGTTAGTTTTAAGGGCTAAGGTTAGTTTTAGGGTTAAGGTTGGGTTAGGGTTAGGATTAGGGTTAGGGTACGACATAGGGCTAGGGTTAGGGCTAGGGTTAGGGTTAGGGTTAGGGTTAGGGTTTAGGGTTATGGTTAGGGTTAGGGGTTAGGGGTTAGGGGTTAGGCTTAGGGTTAGCGTTACGGTTAGGGGTTAGGGGTTAGGGTTAGGGCTAAGGTTAGGGTTAGGGTTAGGGTTAGGGTTAGGGCTAGGGTTAGGGTTAGGGTTAGGGTTACGGCTAGGGTTAGGGTTAGGGTTAGGTTAGGCTTAGGGTTAGGAGTTAGGGTTAGGGTTTCTATTAGGTTAGTTTTAAGGGCTAAGGTTAGTTTTAGGGTTAAGGTTGGGTTAGGGTTAGGATTAGGGTTAGGGTACGACTTAGGGCTAGGGTTAGGGCTAGGGTTAGGGTTAGGGTTAGGGTTAGGGTTTAGGGTTATGGTTAGGGTTAGGGGTTAGGGGTTAGGGGTTAGGCTTAGGGTTAGCGTTACGGTTAGGGGTTAGGGGTTAGGGTTAGGGCTAAGGTTAGGGTTAGGGTTAGGGTTAGGGTTAGGGCTAGGGTTAGGGTTAGGGTTAGGGTTACGGCTAGGGTTAGGGTTAGGGTTAGGTTAGGCTTAGGGTTAGGAGTTAGGGTTAGGGTTTCTATTAGGTTAGTTTTAAGGGCTAAGGTTAGTTTTAGGGTTAAGGTTGGGTTAGGGTTAGGATTAGGGTTAGGGTACGACTTAGGGCTAGGGTTAGGGCTAGGGTTAGGGTTAGGGTTAGGGTTAGGGTTTAGGGTTATGGTTAGGGTTAGGGGTTAGGGGTTAGGCTTAGGGTTAGCATTACGGTTAGGGGTTAGGGGTTAGGGTTAGGGCTAAGGTTAGGGTTAGGGTTAGGGTTAGGGCTAGGGTTAGGGTTAGGGTTAGGGTTACGGCTAGGGTTAGGGTTAGGGTTAGGTTAGGCTTAGGGTTAGGAGTTAGGGTTAGGGTTTCTATTAGGTTAGTTTTAAGGGCTAAAGTTAGTTTTAGGGTTAAGGTTGGGTTAGGGTTAGGATTAGGGTTAGGGTACGACTTAGGGCTAGGGTTAGGGCTAGGGTTAGGGTTAGGGTTAGGGTTAGGGTTTAGGGTTATGGTTAGGGTTAGGCGTTAGGGGTTAGGGGTTAGGCTTAGGGTTAGCGTTACGGTTAGGGGTTAGGGGTTAGGGTTAGGGCTAAGGTTAGGGTTAGGGTTAGGGTTAGGGTTAGGGCTAGGGTTAGGGTTAGGGTTAGGGTTACGGCTAGGGTTAGGGTTAGGGTTAGGTTAGGCTTAGGGTTAGGAGTTAGGGTTAGGGTTTCTATTAGGTTAGTTTTAAGGGCTAAGGTTAGTTTTAGGGTTAAGGTTGGGTTAGGGTTAGGATTAGGGTTAGGGTACGACTTAGGGCTAGGGTTAGGGTTAGGGTTAGGGTTTAGGGTTATGGTTAGGGTTAGGGGTTAGGGGTTAGGGGTTAGGCTTAGGGTTAGCGTTACGGTTAGGGGTTAGGGGTTAGGGTTAGGGCTAAGGTTAGGGTTAGGGTTAGGGCTAGGGTTAGGGTTAGGGTTAGGGTTACGGCTAGGGTTAGGGTTAGGGTTAGGTTAGGCTTAGGGTTAGGAGTTAGGGTTAGGGTTTCTATTAGGTTAGTTTTAAGGGCTAAGGTTAGTTTTAGGGTTAAGGTTGGGTTAGGGTTAGGATTAGGGTTAGGGTACGACTTAGGGCTAGGGTTAGGGCCAGGGTTAGGGTTAGGGTTAGGGTTAGGGTTTAGGGTTATGGTTAGGGTTAGGGGTTAGGGGTTAGGCTTAGGGTTAGCGTTACGGTTAGGGGTTAGGGGTTAGGGTTAGGGCTAAGGTTAGGGTTAGGGTTAGGGTTAGGGTTAGGGCTAGGGTTAGGGTTAGGGTTACGGCTAGGGTTAGGGTTAGGGTTAGGTTAGGCTTAGGGTTAGGAGTTAGGGTTAGGGTTTCTATTAGGTTAGTTTTAAGGGCTAAAGTTAGTTTTAGGGTTAAGGTTGGGTTAGGGTTAGGATTAGGGTTAGGGTACGACTTAGGGCTAGGGTTAGGGCTAGGGTTAGGGTTAGGGTTAGGGTTAGGGT
This sequence comes from Buteo buteo, assembly GCF_964188355.1. Taxonomy (NCBI): domain Eukaryota; kingdom Metazoa; phylum Chordata; class Aves; order Accipitriformes; family Accipitridae; genus Buteo; species Buteo buteo. The sequence goes on from NW_027439300.1 coordinate 37,820, forward strand.
TTAGGGTTATGGTTAGGGTTAGGCGTTAGGGGTTAGGGGTTAGGCTTAGGGTTAGCGTTACGGTTAGGGGTTAGGGGTTAGGGTTAGGGCTAAGGTTAGGGTTAGGGTTAGGGTTAGGGTTAGGGCTAGGGTTAGGGTTAGGGTTAGGGTTACGGCTAGGGTTAGGGTTAGGGTTAGGTTAGGCTTAGGGTTAGGAGTTAGGGTTAGGGTTTCTATTAGGTTAGTTTTAAGGGCTAAGGTTAGTTTTAGGGTTAAGGTTGGGTTAGGGTTAGGATTAGGGTTAGGGTACGACTTAGGGCTAGGGTTAGGGCTAGGGTTAGGGTTAGGGTTAGGGTTAGGGTTTAGGGTTATGGTTAGGGTTAGGGGTTAGGGGTTAGGGGTTAGGCTTAGGGTTAGCGTTACGGTTAGGGGTTAGGGGTTAGGGTTAGGGCTAAGGTTAGGGTTAGGGTTAGGGTTAGGGCTAGGGTTAGGGTTAGGGTTAGGGTTACGGCTAGGGTTAGGGTGAGGGTTAGGTTAGGCTTAGGGTTAGGAGTTAGGGTTAGGGTTTCTATTAGGTTAGTTTTAAGGGCTAAGGTTAGTTTTAGGGTTAAGGTTGGGTTAGGGTTAGGATTAGGGTTAGGGTACGACTTAGGGCTAGGGTTAGGGTTAGGGTTTAGGGTTATGGTTAGGGTTAGGGGTTAGGGGTTAGGGGTTAGGCTTAGGGTTAGCGTTACGGTTAGGGGTTAGGGGTTAGGGGTTAGGGCTAAGGTTAGGGTTAGGGTTAGGGTTAGGGTTAGGGCTAGGGTTAGGGTTAGGGTTAGGGTTACGGCTAGGGTTAGGGTTAGGGTTAGGTTAGGCTTAGGGTTAGGAGTTAGGGTTAGGGTTTCTATTAGGTTAGTTTTAAGGGCTAAGGTTAGTTTTAGGGTTAAGGTTGGGTTAGGGTTAGGATTAGGGTTAGGGTACGACTTAGGGCTAGGGTTAGGGCTAGGGTTAGGGTTAGGGTTAGGGTTAGGGTTTAGGGTTATGGTTAGGGTTAGGGGTTAGGGGTTAGGCTTAGGGTTAGCGTTACGGTTAGGGGTTAGGGGTTAGGGTTAGGGCTAAGGTTAGGGTTAGGGTTAGGGTTAGGGTTAGGGCTAGGGTTAGGGTTAGGGTTAGGGTTACGGCTAGGGTTAGGGTTAGGGTTAGGTTAGGCTTAGGGTTAGGAGTTAGGGTTAGGGTTTCTATTAGGTTAGTTTTAAGGGCTAAGGTTAGTTTTAGGGTTAAGGTTGGGTTAGGGTTAGGATTAGGGTTAGGGTACGACTTAGGGCTAGGCTTAGGGCTAGGGTTAGGGTTAGGGTTAGGGTTTAGGGTTATGGTTAGGGTTAGGGGTTAGGGGTTAGGGGTTAGGCTTAGGGTTAGCGTTACGGTTAGGGGTTAGGGGTTAGGGTTAGGGCTAAGGTTAGGGTTAGGGTTAGGGCTAGGGTTAGGGTTAGGGTTAGGGTTACGGCTAGGGTTAGGGTTACGGTTAGGTTAGGCTTAGGGTTAGGAGTTAGGGTTAGGGTTTCTATTAGGTTAGTTTTAAGGGCTAAGGTTAGTTTTAGGGTTAAGGTTGGGTTAGGGTTAGGATTAGGGTTAGGGTACGACTTAGGGCTAGGGTTAGGGCTAGGGTTATGGTTAGGGTTAGGGTTAGGGTTTAGGGTTATGGTTAGGGTTAGGGGTTAGGGGTTAGGGGTTACGCTTAGGGTTAGGGGTTAGGGGTTAGGGTTAGGGCTAAGGTTAGGGTTAGGGTTAGGGTTAGGGTTAGGGCTAGGGTTAGGGTTAGGGTTAGGGTTACGGCTAGGGTTAGGGTTAGGGTTAGGTTAGGCTTAGGGTTAGGAGTTAGGGTTAGGGTTTCTATTAGGTTAGTTTTAAGGGCTAAGGTTAGTTTTAGGGTTAAGGTTGGGTTAGGGTTAGGATTAGGGTTAGGGTACGACTTAGGGCTAGGGTTAGGGCTAGGGTTAGGGTTAGGGTTAGGGTTAGGGTTTAGGGTTATGGTTAGGGTTAGGGGTTAGGGGTTAGGGGTTACGCTTAGGGTTAGCGTTACGGTTAGGGGTTAGGGGTTAGGGTTAGGGCTAAGGTTAGGGTTAGGGTTAGGGTTAGGGTTAGGGCTAGGGTTAGGGTTAGGGTTAGGGTTACGGCTAGGGTTAGGGTTAGGGTTAGGTTAGGCTTAGGGTTAGGAGTTAGGGTTAGGGTTTCTATTAGGTTAGTTTTAAGGGCTAAGGTTAGTTTTAGGGTTAAGGTTGGGTTAGGGTTAGGATTAGGGTTAGGGTACGACTTAGGGCTAGGGTTAGGGCTAGGGTTAGGGTTAGGGTTTAGGGTTATGGTTAGGGGTTAGGGGTTAGGGGTTAGGCTTAGGGTTAGCGTTACGGTTAGGGGTTAGGGGTTAGGTTTAGGGCTAAGGTTAGGGTTAGGGTTAGGGTTAGGGTTAGGGCTAGGGTTAGGGTTAGGGTTAGGGTTACGGCTAGGGTTAGGGTTAGGGTTAGGTTAGGCTTAGGGTTAGGAGTTAGGGTTAGGGTTTCTATTAGGTTAGTTTTAAGGGCTAAGGTTAGTTTTAGGGTTAAGGTTGGGTTAGGGTTAGGATTAGGGTTAGGGTACGACTTAGGGCTAGGGTTAGGGCTAGGGTTAGGGTTAGGGTTAGGGTTAGGGTTTAGGGTTATGGTTAGGGTTAGGGGTTAGGGGTTAGGGGTTAGGCTTAGGGTTAGCGTTACGGTTAGGGGTTAGGGGTTAGGGTTAGGGCTAAGGTTAGGGTTAGGGTTAGGGTTAGGGCTAGGGTTAGGGTTAGGGTTAGGGTTACGGCTAGGGTTAGGGTTAGGGTTAGGTTAGGCTTAGGGTTAGGAGTTAGGGTTAGGGTTTCTATTAGGTTAGTTTTAAGGGCTAAGGTTAGTTTTAGGGTTAAGGTTGGGTTAGGGTTAGGATTAGGGTTAGGGTACGACTTAGGGCTAGGGTTAGGGCTAGGGTTAGGGTTAGGGTTAGGGTTAGGGTTTAGGGTTATGGTTAGGGTTAGGGGTTAGGGGTTAGGGGTTAGGCTTAGGGTTAGCGTTACGGTTAGGGGTTAGGGGTTAGGGTTAGGGCTAAGGTTAGGGTTAGGGTTAGGGTTAGGGTTAGGGCTAGGGTTAGGGTTAGGGTTAGGGTTACGGCTAGGGTTAGTGTTAGGGTTAGGTTAGGCTTAGGGTTAGGAGTTAGGGTTAGGGTTTCTATTAGGTTAGTTTTAAGGGCTAAGGTTAGTTTTAGGGTTAAGGTTGGGTTAGGGTTAGGATTAGGGTTAGGGTACGACTTAGGGCTAGGGTTAGGGTTAGGGTTAGGGTTAGGGTTTAGGGTTATGGTTAGGGTTAGGCGTTAGGGGTTAGGGGTTAGGCTTAGGGTTAGCGTTATGGTTAGGGGTTAGGGGTTAGGGTTAGGGCTAAGGTTAGGGTTAGGGTTAGGGTTAGGGTTAGGGCTAGGGTTAGGGTTAGGGTTAGGGTTACGGCTAGGGTTAGGGTTAGGGTTAGGTTAGGCTTAGGGTTAGGAGTTAGGGTTAGGGTTTCTATTAGGTTAGTTTTAAGGGCTAAGGTTAGTTTTAGGGTTAAGGTTGGGTTAGGGTTAGGATTAGGGTTAGGGTACGACTTAGGGCTAGGGTTAGGGTTAGGGTTAGGGTTAGGGTTTAGGGTTATGGTTAGGGTTAGGGGTTAGGGGTTAGGGGTTAGGCTTAGGGTTAGCGTTACGGTTAGGGGTTAGGGGTTAGGGTTAGGGCTAAGGTTAGGGTTAGGGTTAGGGTTAGGGTTAGGGCTAGGGTTAGGGTTAGGGTTAGGGTTACGGCTAGGGTTAGGGTTAGGGTTAGGTTAGGCTTAGGGTTAGGAGTTAGGGTTAGGGTTTCTATTAGGTTAGTTTTAAGGGCTAAGGTTAGTTTTAGGGTTAAGGTTGGGTTAGGGTTAGGATTAGGGTTAGGGTACGACTTAGGGCTAGGGTTAGGGCTAGGGTTAGGGTTAGGGTTAGGGTTTAGGGTTATGGTTAGGGTTAGGCGTTAGGGGTTAGGGGTTAGGCTTAGGGTTAGCGTTACGGTTAGGGGTTAGGGGTTAGGGTTAGGGCTAAGGTTAGGGTTAGGGTTAGGGCTAGGGTTAGGGTTAGGGTTAGGGTTACGGCTAGGGTTAGCGTTAGGGTTAGGTTAGGCTTAGGGTTAGGAGTTAGGGTTAGGGTTTCTATTAGGTTAGTTTTAAGGGCTAAGGTTAGTTTTAGGGTTAAGGTTGGGTTAGGGTTAGGATTAGGGTTAGGGTACGACTTAGGGCTAGGGTTAGGGCTAGGGTTAGGGTTAGGGTTAGGGTTAGGGTTTAGGGTTATGGTTAGGGTTAGGGGTTAGGGGTTAGGGGTTACGCTTAGGGTTAGCGTTACGGTTAGGGGTTAGGGGTTAGGGTTAGGGCTAAGGTTAGGGTTAGGGTTAGGGTTAGGGTTAGGGCTAGGGTTAGGGTTAGGGTTAGGGTTACGGCTAGGGTTAGTGTTAGGGTTAGGTTAGGCTTAGGGTTAGGAGTTAGGGTTAGGGTTTCTATTAGGTTAGTTTTAAGGGCTAAGGTTAGTTTTAGGGTTAAGGTTGGGTTAGGGTTAGGATTAGGGTTAGGGTACGACTTAGGGCTAGGGTTAGGGCTAGGGTTAGGGTTAGGGTTAGGGTTAGGGTTTAGGGTTATGGTTAGGGTTAGGGGTTAGGGGTTAGGGGTTACGCTTAGGGTTAGCGTTACGGTTAGGGGTTAGGGGTTAGGGTTAGGGCTAAGGTTAGGGTTAGGGTTAGGGTTAGGGTTAGGGCTAGGGTTAGGGTTAGGGTTAGGGTTACGGCTAGGGTTAGGGTTAGGGTTAGGTTAGGCTTAGGGTTAGGAGTTAGGGTTAGGGTTTCTATTAGGTTAGTTTTAAGGGCTAAGGTTAGTTTTAGGGTTAAGGTTGGGTTAGGGTTAGGATTAGGGTTAGGGTACGACTTAGGGCTAGGGTTAGGGCTAGGGTTAGGGTTAGGGTTAGGGTTAGGGTTTAGGGTTATGGTTAGGGTTAGGGGTTAGGGGTTAGGGGTTAGGCTTAGGGTTAGCGTTACGGTTAGGGGTTAGGGGTTAGGGTTAGGGCTAAGGTTAGGGTTAGGGTTAGGGTTAGGGTTAGGGCTAGGGTTAGGGTTAGGGTTAGGTTTACGGCTAGGGTTAGGGTTAGGGTTAGGTTAGGCTTAGGGTTAGGAATTAGGGTTAGGGTTTCTATTAGGTTAGTTTTAAGGGCTAAGGTTAGTTTTAGGGTTAAGGTTGGGTTAGGGTTAGGATTAGGGTTAGGGTACGACTTAGGGCTAGGGTTAGGGCTAGGGTTAGGGTTAGGGTTAGGGTTAGGGTTTAGGGTTATGGTTAGGGTTAGGGGTTAGGGGTTAGGGGTTAGGCTTAGGGTTAGCGTTACGGTTAGGGGTTAGGGGTTAGGGTTAGGGCTAAGGTTAGGGTTAGGGTTAGGGTTAGGGTTAGGGCTAGGGTTAGGGTTAGGGTTAGGGTTACGGCTAGGGTTAGGGTTAGGGTTAGGTTAGGCTTAGGGTTAGGAGTTAGGGTTAGGGTTTCTATTAGGTTAGTTTTAAGGGCTAAGGTTAGTTTTAGGGTTAAGGTTGGGTTAGGGTTAGGATTAGGGTTAGGGTACGACTTAGGGCTAGGGTTAGGGCTAGGGTTAGGGTTAGGGTTAGGGTTAGGGTTTAGGGTTATGGTTAGGGTTAGGCGTTAGGGGTTAGGGGTTAGGCTTAGGGTTAGCGTTACGGTTAGGGGTTAGGGGTTAGGGTTAGGGCTAAGGTTAGGGTTAGGGTTAGGGCTAGGGTTAGGGTTAGGGTTAGGGTTACGGCTAGGGTTAGGGTTAGGGTTAGGTTAGGCTTAGGGTTAGGAGTTAGGGTTAGGGTTTCTATTAGGTTAGTTTTAAGGGCTAAGGTTAGTTTTAGGGTTAAGGTTGGGTTAGGGTTAGGATTAGGGTTAGGGTACGACTTAGGGCTAGGGTTAGGGCTAGGGTTAGGGTTAGGGTTAGGGTTAGGGTTTAGGGTTATGGTTAGGGTTAGGGGTTAGGGGTTAGGGGTTAGGCTTAGGGTTAGCGTTACGGTTAGGGGTTAGGGGTTAGGGTTAGGGCTAAGGTTAGGGTTAGGGTTAGGGTTAGGGTTAGGGCTAGGGTTAGGGTTAGGGTTAGGGTTACGGCTAGGGTTAGGGTTAGGGTTAGGTTAGGCTTAGGGTTAGGAATTAGGGTTAGGGTTTCTATTAGGTTAGTTTTAAGGGCTAAGGTTAGTTTTAGGGTTAAGGTTGGGTTAGGGTTAGGATTAGGGTTAGGGTACGACTTAGGGCTAGGGTTAGGGCTAGGGTTAGGGTTAGGGTTAGGGTTAGGGTTTAGGGTTATGGTTAGGGTTAGGGGTTAGGGGTTAGGGGTTAGGCTTAGGGTTAGCGTTACGGTTAGGGGTTAGGGGTTAGGGTTAGGGCTAAGGTTAGGGTTAGGGTTAGGGTTAGGGTTAGGGCTAGGGTTAGGGTTAGGGTTAGGGTTACGGCTAGGGTTAGGGTTAGGGTTAGGTTAGGCTTAGGGTTAGGAATTAGGGTTAGGGTTTCTATTAGGTTAGTTTTAAGGGCTAAGGTTAGTTTTAGGGTTAAGGTTGGGTTAGGGTTAGGATTAGGGTTAGGGTACGACTTAGGGCTAGGGTTAGGGCTAGGGTTAGGGTTAGGGTTAGGGTTAGGGTTTAGGGTTATGGTTAGGGTTAGGGGTTAGGGGTTAGGGGTTAGGCTTAGGGTTAGCGTTACGGTTAGGGGTTAGGGGTTAGGGTTAGGGCTAAGGTTAGGGTTAGGGTTAGGGTTAGGGTTAGGGCTAGGGTTAGGGTTAGGGTTAGGGTTACGGCTAGGGTTAGGGTTAGGGTTAGGTTAGGCTTAGGGTTAGGAGTTAGGGTTAGGGTTTCTATTAGGTTAGTTTTAAGGGCTAAGGTTAGTTTTAGGGTTAAGGTTGGGTTAGGGTTAGGATTAGGGTTAGGGTACGACTTAGGGCTAGGGTTAGGGCTAGGGTTAGGGTTAGGGTTAGGGTTAGGGTTTAGGGTTATGGTTAGGGTTAGGCGTTAGGGGTTAGGGGTTAGGCTTAGGGTTAGCGTTACGGTTAGGGGTTAGGGGTTAGGGTTAGGGCTAAGGTTAGGGTTAGGGTTAGGGCTAGGGTTAGGGTTAGGGTTAGGGTTACGGCTAGGGTTAGGGTTAGGGTTAGGTTAGGCTTAGGGTTAGGAGTTAGGGTTAGGGTTTCTATTAGGTTAGTTTTAAGGGCTAAGGTTAGTTTTAGGGTTAAGGTTGGGTTAGGGTTAGGATTAGGGTTAGGGTACGACTTAGGGCTAGGGTTAGGGCTAGGGTTAGGGTTAGGGTTAGGGTTAGGGTTTAGGGTTATGGTTAGGGTTAGGGGTTAGGGGTTAGGGGTTACGCTTAGGGTTAGCGTTACGGTTAGGGGTTAGGGGTTAGGGTTAGGGCTAAGGTTAGGGTTAGGGTTAGGGTTAGGGTTAGGGCTAGGGTTAGGGTTAGGGTTAGGGTTACGGCTAGGGTTAGGGTTAGGGTTAGGTTAGGCTTAGGGTTAGGAGTTAGGGTTAGGGTTTCTATTAGGTTAGTTTTAAGGGCTAAGGTTAGTTTTAGGGTTAAGGTTGGGTTAGGGTTAGGATTAGGGTTAGGGTACGACTTAGGGCTAGGGTTAGGGTTAGGGTTAGGGTTAGGGTTTAGGGTTATGGTTAGGGTTAGGCGCTAGGGGTTAGGGGTTAGGCTTAGGGTTAGCGTTACGGTTAGGGGTTAGGGGTTAGGGTTAGGGCTAAGGTTAGGGTTAGGGTTAGGGTTAGGGTTAGGGCTAGGGTTAGGGTTAGGGTTAGGGTTACGGCTAGGGTTAGGGTTAGGGTTAGGTTAGGCTTAGGGTTAGGAGTTAGGGTTAGGGTTTCTATTAGGTTAGTTTTAAGGGCTAAGGTTAGTTTTAGGGTTAAGGTTGGGTTAGGGTTAGGATTAGGGTTAGGGTACGACTTAGGGCTAGGGTTAGGGCTAGGGTTAGGGTTAGGGTTAGGGTTAGGGTTTAGGGTTATGGTTAGGGTTAGGCGTTAGGGGTTAGGGGTTAGGCTTAGGGTTAGCGTTACGGTTAGGGGTTAGGGGTTAGGGTTAGGGCTAAGGTTAGGGTTAGGGTTAGGGCTAGGGTTAGGGTTAGGGTTAGGGTTACGGCTAGGGTTAGGGTTAGGGTTAGGTTAGGCTTAGGGTTAGGAGTTAGGGTTAGGGTTTCTATTAGGTTAGTTTTAAGGGCTAAGGTTAGTTTTAGGGTTAAGGTTGGGTTAGGGTTAGGATTAGGGTTAGGGTACGACTTAGGGCTAGGGTTAGGGCTAGGGTTAGGGTTAGGGTTAGGGTTAGGGTTTAGGGTTATGGTTAGGGTTAGGGGTTAGGGGTTAGGGGTTACGCTTAGGGTTAGCGTTACGGTTAGGGGTTAGGGGTTAGGGTTAGGGCTAAGGTTAGGGTTAGGGTTAGGGTTAGGGTTAGGGCTAGGGTTAGGGTTAGGGTTAGGGTTACGGCTAGGGTTAGTGTTAGGGTTAGGTTAGGCTTAGGGTTAGGAGTTAGGGTTAGGGTTTCTATTAGGTTAGTTTTAAGGGCTAAGGTTAGTTTTAGGGTTAAGGTTGGGTTAGGGTTAGGATTAGGGTTAGGGTACGACTTAGGGCTAGGGTTAGGGCTAGGGTTAGGGTTAGGGTTAGGGTTAGGGTTTAGGGTTATGGTTAGGGTTAGGGGTTAGGGGTTAGGGGTTACGCTTAGGGTTAGCGTTACGGTTAGGGGTTAGGGGTTAGGGTTAGGGCTAAGGTTAGGGTTAGGGTTAGGGTTAGGGTTAGGGCTAGGGTTAGGGTTAGGGTTAGGGTTACGGCTAGGGTTAGGGTTAGGGTTAGGTTAGGCTTAGGGTTAGGAGTTAGGGTTAGGGTTTCTATTAGGTTAGTTTTAAGGGCTAAGGTTAGTTTTAGGGTTAAGGTTGGGTTAGGGTTAGGATTAGGGTTAGGGTACGACTTAGGGCTAGGGTTAGGGCTAGGGTTAGGGTTAGGGTTAGGGTTAGGGTTTAGGGTTATGGTTAGGGTTAGGGGTTAGGGGTTAGGGGTTAGGCTTAGGGTTAGCGTTACGGTTAGGGGTTAGGGGTTAGGGTTAGGGCTAAGGTTAGGGTTAGGGTTAGGGTTAGGGTTAGGGCTAGGGTTAGGGTTAGGGTTAGGGTTACGGCTAGGGTTAGGGTTAGGGTTAGGTTAGGCTTAGGGTTAGGAATTAGGGTTAGGGTTTCTATTAGGTTAGTTTTAAGGGCTAAGGTTAGTTTTAGGGTTAAGGTTGGGTTAGGGTTAGGATTAGGGTTAGGGTACGACTTAGGGCTAGGGTTAGGGCTAGGGTTAGGGTTAGGGTTAGGGTTAGGGTTTAGGGTTATGGTTAGGGTTAGGGGTTAGGGGTTAGGGGTTAGGCTTAGGGTTAGCGTTACGGTTAGGGGTTAGGGGTTAGGGTTAGGGCTAAGGTTAGGGTTAGGGTTAGGGTTAGGGTTAGGGCTAGGGTTAGGGTTAGGGTTAGGGTTACGGCTAGGGTTAGGGTTAGGGTTAGGTTAGGCTTAGGGTTAGGAGTTAGGGTTAGGGTTTCTATTAGGTTAGTTTTAAGGGCTAAGGTTAGTTTTAGGGTTAAGGTTGGGTTAGGGTTAGGATTAGGGTTAGGGTACGACTTAGGGCTAGGGTTAGGGCTAGGGTTAGGGTTAGGGTTAGGGTTAGGGTTTAGGGTTATGGTTAGGGTTAGGCGTTAGGGGTTAGGGGTTAGGCTTAGGGTTAGCGTTACGGTTAGGGGTTAGGGGTTAGGGTTAGGGCTAAGGTTAGGGTTAGGGTTAGGGCTAGGGTTAGGGTTAGGGTTAGGGTTACGGCTAGGGTTAGGGTTAGGGTTAGGTTAGGCTTAGGGTTAGGAGTTAGGGTTAGGGTTTCTATTAGGTTAGTTTTAAGGGCTAAGGTTAGTTTTAGGGTTAAGGTTGGGTTAGGGTTAGGATTAGGGTTAGGGTACGACTTAGGGCTAGGGTTAGGGCTAGGGTTAGGGTTAGGGTTAGGGTTAGGGTTTAGGGTTATGGTTAGGGTTAGGGGTTAGGGGTTAGGGGTTACGCTTAGGGTTAGCGTTACGGTTAGGGGTTAGGGGTTAGGGTTAGGGCTAAGGTTAGGGTTAGGGTTAGGGTTAGGGTTAGGGCTAGGGTTAGGGTTAGGGTTAGGGTTACGGCTAGGGTTAGGGTTAGGGTTAGGTTAGGCTTAGGGTTAGGAGTTAGGGTTAGGGTTTCTATTAGGTTAGTTTTAAGGGCTAAGGTTAGTTTTAGGGTTAAGGTTGGGTTAGGGTTAGGATTAGGGTTAGGGTACGACTTAGGGCTAGGGTTAGGGCTAGGGTTAGGGTTAGGGTTAGGGTTAGGGTTTAGGGTTATGGTTAGGGTTAGGGGTTAGGGGTTAGGGGTTACGCTTAGGGTTAGCGTTACGGTTAGGGGTTAGGGGTTAGGGTTAGGGCTAAGGTTAGGGTTAGGGTTAGGGTTAGGGTTAGGGCTAGGGTTAGGGTTAGGGTTAGGGTTACGGCTAGGGTTAGGGTTAGGGTTAGGTTAGGCTTAGGGTTAGGAGTTAGGGTTAGGGTTTCTATTAGGTTAGTTTTAAGGGCTAAGGTTAGTTTTAGGGTTAAGGTTGGGTTAGGGTTAGGATTAGGGTTAGGGTACGACTTAGGGCTAGGGTTAGGGCTAGGGTTAGGGTTAGGGTTAGGGTTAGGGTTTAGGGTTATGGTTAGGGTTAGGGGTTAGGGGTTAGGGGTTAGGCTTAGGGTTAGCGTTACGGTTAGGGGTTAGGGGTTAGGGTTAGGGCTAAGGTTAGGGTTAGGGTTAGGGTTAGGGTTAGGGCTAGGGTTAGGGTTAGGGTTAGGGTTACGGCTAGGGTTAGGGTTAGGGTTAGGTTAGGCTTAGGGTTAGGAATTAGGGTTAGGGTTTCTATTAGGTTAGTTTTAAGGGCTAAGGTTAGTTTTAGGGTTAAGGTTGGGTTAGGGTTAGGATTAGGGTTAGGGTACGACTTAGGGCTAGGGTTAGGGCTAGGGTTAGGGTTAGGGTTAGGGTTAGGGTTTAGGGTTATGGTTAGGGTTAGGGGTTAGGGGTTAGGGGTTAGGCTTAGGGTTAGCGTTACGGTTAGGGGTTAGGGGTTAGGGTTAGGGCTAAGGTTAGGGTTAGGGTTAGGGTTAGGGTTAGGGCTAGGGTTAGGGTTAGGGTTAGGGTTACGGCTAGGGTTAGGGTTAGGGTTAGGTTAGGCTTAGGGTTAGGAGTTAGGGTTAGGGTTTCTATTAGGTTAGTTTTAAGGGCTAAGGTTAGTTTTAGGGTTAAGGTTGGGTTAGGGTTAGGATTAGGGTTAGGGTACGACTTAGGGCTAGGGTTAGGGCTAGGGTTAGGGTTAGGGTTAGGGTTAGGGTTTAGGGTTATGGTTAGGGTTAGGGGTTAGGGGTTAGGGGTTAGGCTTAGGGTTAGCGTTACGGTTAGGGGTTAGGGGTTAGGGTTAGGGCTAAGGTTAGGGTTAGGGTTAGGGTTAGGGTTAGGGCTAGGGTTAGGGTTAGGGTTAGGGTTACGGCTAGGGTTAGTGTTAGGGTTAGGTTAGGCTTAGGGTTAGGAGTTAGGGTTAGGGTTTCTATTAGGTTAGTTTTAAGGGCTAAGGTTAGTTTTAGGGTTAAGGTTGGGTTAGGGTTAGGATTAGGGTTAGGGTACGACTTAGGGCTAGGGTTAGGGTTAGGGTTAGGGTTAGGGTTTAGGGTTATGGTTAGGGTTAGGCGTTAGGGGTTAGGGGTTAGGCTTAGGGTTAGCGTTACGGTTAGGGGTTAGGGGTTAGGGTTAGGGCTAAGGTTAGGGTTAGGGTTAGGGTTAGGGTTAGGGCTAGGGTTAGGGTTAGGGTTAGGGTTACGGCTAGGGTTAGGGTTAGGGTTACGGCTAGGGTTAGGGTTAGGAGTTAGGGTTAGGGTTTCTATTAGGTTAGTTTTAAGGGCTAAGGTTAGTTTTAGGGTTAAGGTTGGGTTAGGGTTAGGATTAGGGTTAGGGTACGACTTAGGGCTAGGGTTAGGGTTAGGGTTAGGGTTAGGGTTTAGGGTTATGTTTAGGGTTAGGGGTTAGGGGTTAGGGGTTAGGCTTAGGGTTAGCGTTACGGTTAGGGGTTAGGGGTTAGGGTTAGGGCTAAGGTTAGGGTTAGGGTTAGGGTTAGGGTTAGGGCTAGGGTTAGGGTTAGGGTTAGGGTTACGGCTAGGGTTAGGGTTAGGGTTAGGTTAGGCTTAGGGTTAGGAGTTAGGGTTAGGGTTAGGGCTAGGGTTAGGGTTAGGGTTAGGGTTACGGCTAGGGTTAGGGTTAGGGTTAGGGTTTAGGGTTATGGTTAGGGTTAGGGGTTAGGGGTTAGGCTTAGGGTTAGCGTTACGGTTAGGGGTTAGGGTTAGGGCTAAGGTTAGGGTTAGGGTTAGGGTTAGGGCTAGGGTTAGGATTAGGGTTAGGGTTACGGCTAGGGTTAGGGTTAGGGTTAGGTTAGGCTTAGGGTTAGGAGTTAGGGTTAGGGTTTCTATTAGGTTAGTTTTAAGGGCTAAGGTTAGTTTTAGGGTTAAGGTTGGGTTAGGGTTAGGATTAGGGTTAGGGTACGACTTAGGGCTAGGGTTAGGGCTAGGGTTAGGGTTAGGGTTAGGGTTAGGGTTTAGGGTTATGGTTAGGGTTAGGGGTTAGGGGTTAGGGGTTAGGCTTAGGGTTAGCGTTACGGTTAGGGGTTAGGGGTTAGGGTTAGGGCTAAGGTTAGGGTTAGGGTTAGGGTTAGGGTTAGGGCTAGGGTTAGGGTTAGGGTTAGGGTTACGGCTAGGGTTAGTGTTAGGGTTAGGTTAGGCTTAGGGTTAGGAGTTAGGGTTAGGGTTTCTATTAGGTTAGTTTTAAGGGCTAAGGTTAGTTTTAGGGTTAAGGTTGGGTTAGGGTTAGGATTAGGGTTAGGGTACGACTTAGGGCTAGGGTTAGGGTTAGGGTTAGGGTTAGGGTTTAGGGTTATGGTTAGGGTTAGGCGTTAGGGGTTAGGGGTTAGGCTTAGGGTTAGCGTTACGGTTAGGGGTTAGGGGTTAGGGTTAGGGCTAAGGTTAGGGTTAGGGTTAGGGTTAGGGTTAGGGCTAGGGTTAGGGTTAGGGTTAGGGTTACGGCTAGGGTTAGGGTTAGGGTTAGGTTAGGCTTAGGGTTAGGAGTTAGGGTTAGGGTTTCTATTAGGTTAGTTTTAAGGGCTAAGGTTAGTTTTAGGGTTAAGGTTGGGTTAGGGTTAGGATTAGGGTTAGGGTACGACTTAGGGCTAGGGTTAGGGTTAGGGTTAGGGTTAGGGTTTAGGGTTATGGTTAGGGTTAGGGGTTAGGGGTTAGGGGTTAGGCTTAGGGTTAGCGTTACGGTTAGGGGTTAGGGGTTAGGGTTAGGGCTAAGGTTAGGGTTAGGGTTAGGGTTAGGGTTAGGGCTAGGGTTAGGGTTAGGGTTAGGGTTACGGCTAGGGTTAGGGTTAGGGTTAGGTTAGGCTTAGGGTTAGGAGTTAGGGTTAGGGTTTCTATTAGGTTAGTTTTAAGGGCTAAGGTTAGTTTTAGGGTTAAGGTTGGGTTAGGGTTAGGATTAGGGTTAGGGTACGACTTAGGGCTAGGCTTAGGGCTAGGGTTAGGGATAGGGTTAGGGTTAGGTTTTAGGGTTATGGTTAGGGTTAGGGGTTAGGGGTTAGGGGTTAGGCTTAGGGTTAGCGTTACGGTTAGGGGTTAGGGGTTAGGGTTAGGGCTAAGGTTAGGGTTAGGGTTAGGGTTAGGGTTAGGGCTAGGGTTAGGGTTAGGGTTAGGGTTACGGCTAGGGTTAGGGTTAGGGTTAGGTTAGGCTTAGGGTTAGGAGTTAGGGTTAGGGTTTCTATTAGGTTAGTTTTAAGGGCTAAGGTTAGTTTTAGGGTTAAGGTTGGGTTAGGGTTAGGATTAGGGTTAGGGTACGACTTAGGGCTAGGGTTAGGGCTAGGGTTAGGGTTAGGGTTAGGGTTAGGGTTTAGGGTTATGGTTAGGGTTAGGGGTTAGGGGTTAGGGGTTAGGCTTAGGGTTAGCGTTACGGTTAGGGGTTAGGGGTTAGGGTTAGGGCTAAGGTTAGGGTTAGGGTTAGGGTTAGGGTTAGGGCTAGGGTTAGGGTTAGGGTTAGGGTTACGGCTAGGGTTAGGGTTAGGGTTAGGTTAGGCTTAGGGTTAGGAGTTAGGGTTAGGGTTTCTATTAGGTTAGTTTTAAGGGCTAAGGTTAGTTTTAGGGTTAAGGTTGGGTTAGGGTTAGGATTAGGGTTAGGGTACGACTTAGGGCTAGGGTTAGGGCTAGGGTTAGGGTTAGGGTTAGGGTTTAGGGTTATGGTTAGGGTTAGGGGTTAGGGGTTAGGGGTTAGGCTTAGGGTTAGCGTTACGGTTAGGGGTTAGGGGTTAGGGTTAGGGCTAAGGTTAGGGTTAGGGTTAGGGTTAGGGTTAGGGCTAGGGTTAGGGTTAGGGTTAGGGTTACGGCTAGGGTTAGGGTTAGGGTTAGGTTAGGCTTAGGGTTAGGAGTTAGGGTTAGGGTTTCTATTAGGTTAGTTTTAAGGGCTAAGGTTAGTTTTAGGGTTAAGGTTGGGTTAGGGTTAGGATTAGGGTTAGGGTACGACTTAGGGCTAGGGTTAGGGCTAGGGTTAGGGTTAGGGTTAGGGTTAGGGTTTAGGGTTATGGTTAGGGTTAGGGGTTAGGGGTTAGGGGTTAGGCTTAGGGTTAGCGTTACGGTTAGGGGTTAGGGGTTAGGGTTAGGGCTAAGGTTAGGGTTAGGGTTAGGGTTAGGGTTAGGGTTAGGGCTAGGGTTAGGGTTAGGGTTAGGGTTACGGCTAGGGTTAGGGTTAGGGTTAGGTTAGGCTTAGGGTTAGGAGTTAGGGTTAGGGTTTCTATTAGGTTAGTTTTAAGGGCTAAGGTTAGTTTTAGGGTTAAGGTTGGGTTAGGGTTAGGATTAGGGTTAGGGTACGACTTAGGGCTAGGGTTAGGGCTAGGGTTAGGGTTAGGGTTAGGGTTTAGGGTTATGGTTAGGGTTAGGGGTTAGGGGTTAGGGGTTAGGCTTAGGGTTAGCGTTACGGTTAGGGGTTAGGGGTTAGGTTTAGGGCTAAGGTTAGGGTTAGGGTTAGGGTTAGGGTTAGGGCTAGGGTTAGGGTTAGGGTTAGGTTTACGGCTAGGGTTAGGGTTAGGGTTAGGTTAGGCTTAGGGTTAGGAGTTAGGGTTAGGGTTTCTATTAGGTTAGTTTTAAGGGCTAAGGTTAGTTTTAGGGTTAAGGTTGGGTTAGGGTTAGGATTAGGGTTAGGGTATGACTTAGGGCTAGGGTTAGGGTTAGGGTTAGGGTTTAGGGTTATGGTTAGTGTTAGGGGTTAGGGGTTAGGGGTTAGGCTTAGGGTTAGCGTTACGGTTAGGGGTTAGGGGTTAGGGTTAGGGCTAAGGTTAGGGTTAGTGTTAGGGTTAGGGTTAGGGCTAGGGTTAGGGTTAGGGTTAGGGTTACGGCTAGGGTTAGGGTTAGGGTTAGGTTAGGCTTAGGTTTAGGAGTTAGGGTTAGGGTTTCTATTAGGTTAGTTTTAAGGGCTAAGGTTAGTTTTAGGGTTAAGGTTGGGTTAGGGTTAGGATTAGGGTTAGGGTACGACTTAGGGCTAGGGTTAGGGCTAGGGTTAGGGTTAGGGTTAGGGTTAGGGTTTAGGGTTATGGTTAGGGTTAGGGGTTAGGGCTTAGGGGTTAGGCTTAGGGTTAGCGTTACGGTTAGGGGTTAGGGGTTAGGGTTAGGGCTAAGGTTAGGGTTAGGGTTAGGGTTAGGGTTAGGGCTAGGGTTAGGGTTAGGGTTAGGGTTACGGCTAGGGTTAGGGTTAGGGTTAGGTTAGGCTTAGGGTTAGGAGTTAGGGTTAGGGTTTCTATTAGGTTAGTTTTAAGGGCTAAGGTTAGTTTTAGGGTTAAGGTTGGGTTAGGGTTAGGATTAGGGTTAGGGTACGACTTAGGGCTAGGGTTAGGGCTAGGGTTAGGGTTAGGGTTAGGGTTTAGGGTTATGGTTAGGGTTAGGGGTTAGGGGTTAGGGGTTAGGCTTAGGGTTAGCGTTACGGTTAGGGGTTAGGGGATAGGGTTAGGGCTAAGGTTAGGGTTAGGGTTAGGGTTAGGGTTAGGGCTAGGGTTAGGGTTAGGGTTAGGGTTACGGCTAGGGTTAGGGTTAGGGTTAGGTTAGGCTTAGGGTTAGGAGTTAGGGTTAGGGTTTCTATTAGGTTAGTTTTAAGGGCTAAGGTTAGTTTTAGGGTTAAGGTTGGGTTAGGGTTAGGATTAGGGTTAGGGTACGACTTAGGGCTAGGGTTAGGGTTAGGGTTAGGGTTAGGGTTTAGGGTTATGGTTAGGGTTAGGGGTTAGGGGTTAGGGGTTAGGCTTAGGGTTAGCGTTACGGTTAGGGGTTAGGGGTTAGGGTTAGGGCTAAGGTTAGGGTTAGGGTTAGGGTTAGGGCTAGGGTTAGGGTTAGGGTTAGGGTTACGGCTAGGGTTAGGGTTAGGGTTAGGTTAGGCTTAGGGTTAGGAGTTAGGGTTAGGGTTTCTATTAGGTTAGTTTTAAGGGCTAAGGTTAGTTTTAGGGTTAAGGTTGGGTTAGGGTTAGGATTAGGGTTAGGGTACGACTTAGGGCTAGGGTTAGGGCTAGGGTTAGGGTTAGGGTTAGGGTTAGGGTTTAGGGTTATGGTTAGGGTTAGGGGTTAGGGGTTAGGGGTTAGGCTTAGGGTTAGCGTTACGGTTAGGGGTTAGGGGTTAGGGTTAGGGCTAAGGTTAGGGTTAGGGTTAGGGTTAGGGTTAGGGCTAGGGTTAGGGTTAGGGTTAGGGTTACGGCTAGGGTTAGGGTTAGGGTTAGGTTAGGCTTAGGGTTAGGAGGTTAGGGTTAGGGTTTCTATTAGGTTAGTTTTAAGGGCTAAGGTTAGTTTTAGGGTTAAGGTTGGGTTAGGGTTAGGATTAGGGTTAGGGTACGACTTAGGGCTAGGCTTAGGGCTAGGGTTAGGGTTAGGGTTAGGGTTTAGGGTTATGGTTAGGGTTAGGGGTTAGGGGTTAGGGGTTAGGCTTAGGGTTAGCGTTACGGTTAGGGGTTAGGGGTTAGGGTTAGGGCTAAGGTTAGGGTTAGGGTTAGGGCTAGGGTTAGGGTTAGGGTTAGGTTAGGCTTAGGGTTAGGAGTTAGGGTTAGGGTTTCTATTAGGTTAGTTTTAAGGGCTAAGGTTAGTTTTAGGGTTAAGGTTGGGTTAGGGTTAGGATTAGGGTTAGGGTACGACTTAGGGCTATGGTTAGGGTCAGGGTTAGGGTTTAGGGTTATGTTTAGGGTTAGGGGTTAGGGGTTAGGGGTTAGGCTTAGGGTTAGCGTTACGGTTAGGGGTTAGGGGTTAGGGTTAGGGCTAAGGTTAGGGTTAGGGTTAGGGTTAGGGTTAGGGCTAGGGTTAGGGTTAGGGTTAGGGTTACGGCTAGGGTTAGGGTTAGGGTTAGGTTAGGCTTAGGGTTAGGAGTTAGGGTTAGGGTTTCTATTAGGTTAGTTTTAAGGGCTAAGGTTAGTTTTAGGGTTAAGGTTGGGTTAGGGTTAGGATTAGGGTTAGGGTACGACTTAGGGCTAGGGTTAGGGCTAGGGTTAGGGTTAGGGTTAGGGTTAGGGTTTAGGGTTATGGTTAGGGTTAGGGGTTAGGGGTTAGGGGTTAGGCTTAGGGTTAGCGTTACGGTTAGGGGTTAGGGGTTAGGGCTAAGGTTAGGGTTAGGGTTAGGGTTAGGGTTAGGGCTAGGCTTAGGGTTAGGGTTAGGGTTAGGGTTAGGGCTAGGGTTAGGGTTAGGTTAGGCTTAGGGTTAGGAGTTAGGGTTAGGGTTTCTATTAGGTTAGTTTTAAGGGCTAAGGTTAGTTTTAGGGTTAAGGTTGGGTTAGGGTTAGGATTAGGGTTAGGGTACGACTTAGGGCTAGGGTTAGGGTTAGGGTTAGGGTTAGGGTTTAGGGTTATGTTTAGTGTTAGGGGTTAGGGGTTAGGGGTTAGGCTTAGGGTTAGCGTTACGGTTAGGGGTTAGGTGTTAGGGTTAGGGCTAAGGTTAGGGTTAGGGTTAGGGTTAGGGTTAGGGCTAGGGTTAGGGTTAGGGTTAGGGTTACGGCTAGGGTTAGGGTTAGGGTTAGGTTAGGCTTAGGGTTAGGAGTTAGGGTTAGGGTTTCTATTAGGTTAGTTTTAAGGGCTAAGGTTAGTTTTAGGGTTAAGGTTGGGTTAGGGTTAGGATTAGGGTTAGCGTACGACTTAGGGCTAGGGTTAGGGCTAGGGTTAGGGTTAGGGTTAGGGTTTAGGGTTATGGTTAGGGTTAGGGGTTAGGGGTTAGGGGTTAGGCTTAGGGTTAGCGTTACGGTTAGGGGTTAGGGGTTAGGGTTAGGGCTAAGGTTAGGGTTAGGGTTAGGGTTAGGGTTAGGGCTAGGGTTAGGGTTAGGGTTAGGGTTACGGCTAGGGTTAGGGTTAGGGTTAGGTTAGGCTTAGGGTTAGGAGTTAGGGTTAGGGTTTCTATTAGGTTAGTTTTAAGGGCTAAGGTTAGTTTTAGGGTTAAGGTTGGGTTAGGGTTAGGATTAGGGTTAGGGTACGACTTAGGGCTAGGGTTAGGGCTAGGGTTAGGGTTAGGGTTAGGGTTTAGGGTTATGGTTAGGGTTAGGGGTTAGGGGTTAGGGGTTAGGCTTAGGGTTAGCGTTACGGTTAGGGGTTGGGGTTAGGGTTAGGGCTAAGGTTAGGGTTAGGGTTAGGGTTAGGGTTAGGGCTAGGGTTAGGGTTAGGGTTAGGGTTACGGCTAGGGTTAGGGTTAGGGTAAGGTTAGGCTTAGGGTTAGGAGTTAGGGTTAGGGTTTCTATTAGGTTAGTTTTAAGGGCTAAGGTTAGTTTTAGGGTTAAGGTTGGGTTAGGGTTAGGATTAGGGTTAGGGTACGACTTAGGGCTAGGGTTAGGGTTAGGGTTAGGGTTTAGGGTTATGTTTAGTGTTAGGGGTTAGGGGTTAGGGGTTAGGCTTAGGGTTAGCGTTACGGTTAGGGGTTAGGGGTTAGGGTTAGGGCTAAGGTTAGGGTTAGGGTTAGGGTTAGGGTTAGGGCTAGGGTTAGGGTTAGGGTTAGGGTTACGGCTAGGGTTAGGGTTAGGGTTAGGTTAGGCTTAGGTTTAGGAGTTAGGGTTAGGGTTTCTATTAGGTTAGTTTTAAGGGCTAAGGTTAGTTTTAGGGTTAAGGTTGGGTTAGGGTTAGGATTAGGGTTAGGGTACGACTTAGGGCTAGGGTTAGGGCTAGGGTTAGGGTTAGGGTTAGGGTTAGGGTTTAGGGTTATGGTTAGGGTTAGGGGTTAGGGGTTAGGGGTTAGGCTTAGGGTTAGCGTTACGGTTAGGGGTTAGGGGTTAGGGTTAGGGCTAAGGTTAGGGTTAGGGTTAGGGTTAGGGTTAGGGCTAGGGTTAGGGTTAGGGTTAGGGTTACGGCTAGGGTTAGGGTTAGGGTTAGGTTAGGCTTAGGGTTAGGAGTTAGGGTTAGGGTTTCTATTAGGTTAGTTTTAAGGGCTAAGGTTAGTTTTAGGGTTAAGGTTGGGTTAGGGTTAGGATTAGGGTTAGGGTACGACTTAGGGCTAGGGTTAGGGCTAGGGTTAGGGTTAGGGTTAGGGTTTAGGGTTATGGTTAGGGTTAGGGGTTAGGGGTTAGGGGTTAGGCTTAGGGTTAGCGTTACGGTTAGGGGTTAGGGGTTAGGGTTAGGGCTAAGGTTAGGGTTAGGGTTAGGGTTAGGGTTAGGGCTAGGGTTAGGGTTAGGGTTAGGGTTACGGCTAGGGTTAGGGTTAGGGTTAGGTTAGGCTTAGGGTTAGGAGTTAGGGTTAGGGTTTCTATTAGGTTAGTTTTAAGGGCTAAGGTTAGTTTTAGGGTTAAGGTTGGGTTAGGGTTAGGATTAGGGTTAGGGTACGACTTAGGGCTAGGGTTAGGGTTAGGGTTAGGGTTAGGGTTTAGGGTTATGGTTAGGGTTAGGGGTTAGGGGTTAGGGGTTAGGCTTAGGGTTAGCGTTACGGTTAGGGGTTAGGGGTTAGGGTTAGGGCTAAGGTTAGGGTTAGGGTTAGGGTTAGGGCTAGGGTTAGGGTTAGGGTTAGGGTTACGGCTAGGGTTAGGGTTAGGGTTAGGTTAGGCTTAGGGTTAGGAGTTAGGGTTAGGGTTTCTATTAGGTTAGTTTTAAGGGCTAAGGTTAGTTTTAGGGTTAAGGTTGGGTTAGGGTTAGGATTAGGGTTAGGGTACGACTTAGGGCTAGGGTTAGGGCTAGGGTTAGGGTTAGGGTTAGGGTTAGGGTTTAGGGTTATGGTTAGGGTTAGGGGTTAGGGGTTAGGGGTTAGGCTTAGGGTTAGCGTTACGGTTAGGGGTTAGGGGTTAGGGTTAGGGCTAAGGTTAGGGTTAGGGTTAGGGTTAGGGTTAGGGCTAGGGTTAGGGTTAGGGTTAGGGTTACGGCTAGGGTTAGGGTTAGGGTTAGGTTAGGCTTAGGGTTAGGAGGTTAGGGTTAGGGTTTCTATTAGGTTAGTTTTAAGGGCTAAGGTTAGTTTTAGGGTTAAGGTTGGGTTAGGGTTAGGATTAGGGTTAGGGTACGACTTAGGGCTAGGCTTAGGGCTAGGGTTAGGGTTAGGGTTAGGGTTTAGGGTTATGGTTAGGGTTAGGGGTTAGGGGTTAGGGGTTAGGCTTAGGGTTAGCGTTACGGTTAGGGGTTAGGGGTTAGGGTTAGGGCTAAGGTTAGGGTTAGGGTTAGGGTTAGTGCTAGGGTTAGGGTTAGGGTTAGGTTAGGCTTAGGGTTAGGAGTTAGGGTTAGGGTTTCTATTAGGTTAGTTTTAAGGGCTAAGGTTAGTTTTAGGGTTAAGGTTGGGTTAGGGTTAGGATTAGGGTTAGGGTACGACTTAGGGCTATGGTTAGGGTCAGGGTTAGGGTTTAGGGTTATGTTTAGGGTTAGGGGTTAGGGGTTAGGGGTTAGGCTTAGGGTTAGCGTTACGGTTAGGGGTTAGGGGTTAGGGTTAGGGCTAAGGTTAGGGTTAGGGTTAGGGTTAGGGTTAGGGCTAGGGTTAGGGTTAGGGTTAGGGTTACGGCTAGGGTTAGGGTTAGGGTTAGGTTAGGCTTAGGGTTAGGAGTTAGGGTTAGGGTTTCTATTAGGTTAGTTTTAAGGGCTAAGGTTAGTTTTAGGGTTAAGGTTGGGTTAGGGTTAGGATTAGGGTTAGGGTACGACTTAGGGCTAGGGTTAGGGCTAGGGTTAGGGTTAGGGTTAGGGTTAGGGTTTAGGGTTATGGTTAGGGTTAGGGGTTAGGGGTTAGGGGTTAGGCTTAGGGTTAGCGTTACGGTTAGGGGTTAGGGGTTAGGGCTAAGGTTAGGGTTAGGGTTAGGGTTAGGGTTAGGGCTAGGGTTAGGGTTAGGGTTAGGGTTAGGGTTAGGGCTAGGGTTAGGGTTAGGTTAGGCTTAGGGTTAGGAGTTAGGGTTAGGGTTTCTATTAGGTTAGTTTTAAGGGCTAAGGTTAGTTTTAGGGTTAAGGTTGGGTTAGGGTTAGGATTAGGGTTAGGGTACGACTTAGGGCTAGGGTTAGGGTTAGGGTTAGGGTTAGGGTTTAGGGTTATGTTTAGTGTTAGGGGTTAGGGGTTAGGGGTTAGGCTTAGGGTTAGCGTTACGGTTAGGGGTTAGGGGTTAGGGTTAGGGCTAAGGTTAGGGTTAGGGTTAGGGTTAGGGTTAGGGCTAGGGTTAGGGTTAGGGTTAGGGTTACGGCTAGGGTTAGGGTTAGGGTTAGGTTAGGCTTAGGGTTAGGAGTTAGGGTTAGGGTTTCTATTAGGTTAGTTTTAAGGGCTAAGGTTAGTTTTAGGGTTAAGGTTGGGTTAGGGTTAGGATTAGGGTTAGCGTACGACTTAGGGCTAGGGTTAGGGCTAGGGTTAGGGTTAGGGTTAGGGTTTAGGGTTATGGTTAGGGTTAGGGGTTAGGGGTTAGGGGTTAGGCTTAGGGTTAGCGTTACGGTTAGGGGTTAGGGGTTAGGGTTAGGGCTAAGGTTAGGGTTAGGGTTAGGGTTAGGGTTAGGGCTAGGGTTAGGGTTAGGGTTAGGGTTACGGCTAGGGTTAGGGTTAGGTTAGGCTTAGGGTTAGGAGTTAGGGTTAGGGTTTCTATTAGGTTAGTTTTAAGGGCTAAGGTTAGTTTTAGGGTTAAGGTTGGGTTAGGGTTAGGATTAGGGTTAGGGTACGACTTAGGGCTAGGGTTAGGGCTAGGGTTAGGGTTAGGGTTAGGGTTAGGGTTTAGGGTTATGGTTAGGGTTAGGGGTTAGGGGTTAGGGGTTAGGCTTAGGGTTAGCGTTACGGTTAGGGGTTAGGGGTTAGGGTTAGGGCTAAGGTTAGGGTTAGGGTTAGGGCTAGGGTTAGGGTTAGGGTTAGGGTTACGGCTAGGGTTAGGGTTAGGGTTAGGTTAGGCTTAGGGCTAGGAGTTAGGGTTAGGGTTTCTATTAGGTTAGTTTTAAGGGCTAAGGTTAGTTTTAGGGTTAAGGTTGGGTTAGGGTTAGGATTAGGGTTAGGGTACGACTTAGGGCTAGGGTTAGGGCTAGGGTTAGGGTTAGGGTTAGGGTTAGGGTTTAGGGTTATGGTTAGGGTTAGGGGTTAGGGGTTAGGGGTTAGGCTTAGGGTTAGCGTTACGGTTAGGGTTTAGGGGTTAGGGTTAGGGCTAAGGTTAGGGTTAGGGTTAGGGTTAGGGTTAGGGCTAGGGTTAGGGTTAGGGTTAGGGTTACGGCTAGGGTTAGGGTTAGGGTTAGGTTAGGCTTAGGGTTAGGAGTTAGGGTTAGGGTTTCTATTAGGTTAGTTTTAAGGGCTAAGGTTAGTTTTAGGGTTAAGGTTGGGTTAGGGTTAGGATTAGGGTTAGGGTACGACTTAGGGCTAGGGTTAGGGCTAGGGTTAGGGTTAGGGTTAGGGTTAGGGTTTAGGGTTATGGTTAGGGTTAGGGGTTAGGGGTTAGGGGTTAGGCTTAGGGTTAGCGTTACGGTTAGGGGTTAGGGGTTAGGGTTAGGGCTAAGGTTAGGGTTAGGGTTAGGGTTAGGGTTAGGGTTAGGGCTAGGGTTAGGGTTAGGGTTAGGGTTACGGCTAGGGTTAGGGTTAGGGTTAGGTTAGGCTTAGGGTTAGGAGTTAGGGTTAGGGTTTCTATTAGGTTAGTTTTAAGGGCTAAGGTTAGTTTTAGGGTTAAGGTTGGGTTAGGGTTAGGATTAGGGTTAGGGTACGACTTAGGGCTAGGGTTAGGGCTAGGGTTAGGGTTAGGGTTAGGGTTAGGGTTTAGGGTTATGGTTAGGGTTAGGGGTTAGGGGTTAGGGGTTAGGCTTAGGGTTAGCGTTACGGTTAGGGGTTAGGGGTTAGGGTTAGGGCTAAGGTTAGGGTTAGGGTTAGGGTTAGGGCTAGGGTTAGGGTTAGGGTTAGGGTTACGGCTAGGGTTAGGGTTAGGGTTAGGTTAGGCTTAGGGTTAGGAGTTAGGGTTAGGGTTTCTATTAGGTTAGTTTTAAGGGCTAAGGTTAGTTTTAGGGTTAAGGTTGGGTTAGGGTTAGGATTAGGGTTAGGGTACGACTTAGGGCTAGGGTTAGGGCTAGGGTTAGGGTTAGGGTTAGGGTTAGGGTTTAGGGTTATGGTTAGGGTTAGGGGTTAGGGGTTAGGCTTAGGGTTAGCGTTACGGTTAGGGGTTAGGGGTTAGGGTTAGGGCTAAGGTTAGGGTTAGGGTTAGGGTTAGGGCTAGGGTTAGGGTTAGGGTTAGGGTTAGGGTTACGGCTAGGGTTAGGGTTAGGGTTAGGTTAGGCTTAGGGTTAGGAGTTAGGGTTAGGGTTTCTATTAGGTTAGTTTTAAGGGCTAAGGTTAGTTTTAGGGTTAAGGTTGGGTTAGGGTTAGGATTAGGGTTAGGGTACGACTTAGGGCTAGGGTTAGGGCTAGGGTTAGGGTTAGGGTTAGGGTTAGGGTTTAGGGTTATGGTTAGGGTTAGGGGTTAGGGGTTAGGGGTTAGGCTTAGGGTTAGCGTTACGGTTAGGGGTTAGGGGTTAGGGTTAGGGCTAAGGTTAGGGTTAGGGTTAGGGTTAGGGTTAGGGTTACGGCTAGGGTTAGGGTTAGGGTTAGGTTAGGCTTAGGGTTAGGAGTTAGGGTTAGGGTTTCTATTAGGTTAGTTTTAAGGGCTAAGGTTAGTTTTAGGGTTAAGGTTGGGTTAGGGTTAGGATTAGGGTTAGGGTACGACTTAGGGCTAGGGTTAGGGCTAGGGTTAGGGTTAGGGTTAGGGTTAGGGTTTAGGGTTATGTTTAGGGTTAGGGGTTAGGGGTTAGGGGTTAGGCTTAGGGTTAGCGTTACGGTTAGGGGTTAGGGGTTAGGGTTAGGGCTAAGGTTAGGGTTAGGGTTAGGGTTAGGGTTAGGGCTAGGGTTAGGGTTAGGGTTAGGGTTACGGCTAGGGTTAGGGTTAGGGTTAGGTTAGGCTTAGGGTTAGGAGTTAGGGTTAGGGTTTCTATTAGGTTAGATTTAAGCTAAAGTTAGTTTTAGGGTTAAGGTTGGGTTAGGGTTAGGATTAGGGTTAGGGTACGACTTAGGGCTAGGGTTAGGGCTAGGGTTAGGGTTAGGGTTAGGGTTAGGGTTTAGGGTTATGGTTAGGGTTAGGGGTTAGGGGTTAGGGGTTAGGCTTAGGGTTAGCGTTACGGTTAGGGGTTAGGGGTTAGGGTTAGGGCTAAGGTTAGGGTTAGGGTTAGGGTTAGGGTTAGGGTTAGGGCTAGGGTTAGGGTTAGGGTTAGGGTTACGGCTAGGGTTAGGGTTAGGGTTAGGTTAGGCTTAGGGTTAGGAGTTAGGGTTAGGGTTTCTATTAGGTTAGTTTTAAGGGCTAAGGTTAGTTTTAGGGTTAAGGTTGGGTTAGGGTTAGGATTAGGGTTAGGGTACGACTTAGGGCTAGGGTTAGGGCTAGGGTTAGGGTTAGGGTTAGGGTTAGGGTTTAGGGTTATGGTTAGGGTTAGGGGTTAGGGGTTAGGGGTTAGGCTTAGGGTTAGCGTTACGGTTAGGGGTTAGGGTTAGGGCTAAGGTTAGCGTTAGGGTTAGGGTTAGGGTTAGGGTTAGGGCTAGGGTTAGGGTTAGGGTTAGGGTTACGGCTAGGGTTAGGGTTAGGGTTAGGTTAGGCTTAGGGTTAGGAGTTAGGGTTAGGGTTTCTATTAGGTTAGTTTTAAGGGCTAAGGTTAGTTTTAGGGTTAAGGTTGGGTTAGGGTTAGGATTAGGGTTAGGGTACGACTTAGGGCTAGGGTTAGGGCTAGGGTTAGGGTTAGGGTTAGGGTTAGGGTTTAGGGTTATGGTTAGGGTTAGGGGTTAGGGGTTAGGGGTTAGGCTTAGGGTTAGCGTTACGGTTAGGGGTTAGGGGTTAGGGTTAGGGCTAAGGTTAGGGTTAGGGTTAGGGTTAGGGCTAGGCTTAGGGTTAGGGTTAGGGTTACGGCTAGGGTTAGGGTTAGGGTTAGGTTAGGCTTAGGGTTAGGAGTTAGGGTTAGGGTTTCTATTAGGTTAGTTTTAAGGGCTAAGGTTAGTTTTAGGGTTAAGGTTGGGTTAGGGTTAGGATTAGGGTTAGGGTACGACTTAGGGCTAGGGTTAGGGCTAGGGTTAGGGTTAGGGTTAGGGTTAGGGTTTAGGGTTATGGTTAGGGTTAGGGGTTAGGGGTTAGGGGTTAGGCTTAGGGTTAGCGTTACGGTTAGGGGTTAGGGGTTAGGGTTAGGGCTAAGGTTAGGGTTAGGGTTAGGGTTAGGGCTAGGGTTAGGGTTAGGGTTAGGGTTACGGCTAGGGTTAGGGTTAGGGTTAGGTTAGGCTTAGGGTTAGGAGTTAGGGTTAGGGTTTCTATTAGGTTAGTTTTAAGGGCTAAGGTTAGTTTTAGGGTTAAGGTTGGGTTAGGGTTAGGATTAGGGTTAGGGTACGACTTAGGGCTAGGGTTAGGGCTAGGGTTAGGGTTAGGGTTAGGGTTAGGGTTTAGGGTTAGGGTTAGGGTTAGGGGTTAGGGGTTAGGGGTTAGGCTTAGGGTTAGCGTTACGGTTAGGGGTTAGGGGTTAGGGTTAGGGCTAAGGTTAGGGTTAGGGTTAGGGTTAGGGTTAGGGTTACGGCTAGGGTTAGGGTTAGGGTTAGGTTAGGCTTAGGGTTAGGAGTTAGGGTTAGGGTTTCTATTAGGTTAGTTTTAAGGGCTAAGGTTAGTTTTAGGGTTAAGGTTGGGTTAGGGTTAGGATTAGGGTTAGGGTACGACTTAGGGCTAGGGTTAGGGCTAGGGTTAGGGTTAGGGTTAGGGTTAGGGTTTAGGGTTATGTTTAGGGTTAGGGGTTAGGGGTTAGGGGTTAGGCTTAGGGTTAGCGTTACGGTTAGGGGTTAGGGGTTAGGGTTAGGGCTAAGGTTAGCGTTAGGGTTAGGGTTAGGGTTAGGGTTAGGGCTAGGGTTAGGGTTAGGGTTAGGGTTACGGCTAGGGTTAGGGTTAGGGTTAGGTTAGGCTTAGGGTTAGGAGTTAGGGTTAGGGTTTCTATTAGGTTAGTTTTAAGGGCTAAGGTTAGTTTTAGGGTTAAGGTTGGGTTAGGGTTAGGATTAGGGTTAGGGTACGACATAGGGCTAGGGTTAGGGCTAGGGTTAGGGTTAGGGTTAGGGTTAGGGTTTAGGGTTATGGTTAGGGATAGGGGTTAGGGGTTAGGGGTTAGGCTTAGGGTTAGCGTTACGGTTAGGGGTTAGGGGTTAGGGTTAGGGCTAAGGTTAGGGTTAGGGTTAGGGTTAGGGCTAGGGTTAGGGTTAGGGTTAGGGTTACGGCTAGTGTTAGGGTTAGGGTTAGGTTAGGCTTAGGGTTAGGAGTTAGGGTTAGGGTTTCTATTAGGTTAGTTTTAAGGGCTAAGGTTAGTTTTAGGGTTAAGGTTGGGTTAGGGTTAGGATTAGGGTTAGGGTACGACTTAGGGCTAGGGTTAGGGCTAGGGTTAGGGTTAGGGTTAGGGTTAGGGTTTAGGGTTATGGTTAGGGTTAGGGGTTAGGGGTTAGGGGTTAGGCTTAGGGTTAGCGTTACGGTTAGGGGTTAGGGGTTAGGGTTAGGGCTAAGGTTAGGGTTAGGGTTAGGGTTAGGGTTAGGGTTAGGGCTAGGGTTAGGGTTAGGGTTAGGGTTACGGCTAGGGTTAGGGTTAGGGTTAGGTTAGGCTTAGGGTTAGGAGTTAGGGTTAGGGTTTCTATTAGGTTAGTTTTAAGGGCTAAGGTTAGTTTTAGGGTTAAGGTTGGGTTAGGGTTAGGATTAGGGTTAGGGTACGACTTAGGGCTAGGGTTAGGGCTAGGGTTAGGGTTAGGGTTAGGGTTAGGGTTTAGGGTTATGGTTAGGGTTAGGGGTTAGGGGTTAGGGGTTAGGCTTAGGGTTAGCGTTACGGTTAGGGGTTAGGGGTTAGGGTTAGGGCTAAGGTTAGGGTTAGGGTTAGGGTTAGGGCTAGGGTTAGGGTTAGGGTTAGGGTTACGGCTAGGGTTAGGGTTAGGGTTAGGTTAGGCTTAGGGTTAGGAGTTAGGGTTAGGGTTTCTATTAGGTTAGTTTTAAGGGCTAAGGTTAGTTTTAGGGTTAAGGTTGGGTTAGGGTTAGGATTAGGGTTAGGGTACGACTTAGGGCTAGGGTTAGGGCTAGGGTTAGGGTTAGGGTTAGGGTTAGGGTTTAGGGTTATGGTTAGGGTTAGGGGTTAGGGGTTAGGGGTTAGGCTTAGGGTTAGCGTTACGGTTAGGGGTTAGGGGTTAGGGTTAGGGCTAAGGTTAGGGTTAGGGTTAGGGTTAGGGCTAGGGTTAGGGTTAGGGTTAGGGTTACGGCTAGGGTTAGGGTTAGGGTTAGGTTAGGCTTAGGGTTAGGAGTTAGGGTTAGGGTTTCTATTAGGTTAGTTTTAAGGGCTAAGGTTAGTTTTAGGGTTAAGGTTGGGTTAGGGTTAGGATTAGGGTTAGGGTACGACTTAGGGCTAGGGTTAGGGCTAGGGTTAGGGTTAGGGTTAGGGTTAGGGTTTAGGGTTAGGGTTAGGGTTAGGGGTTAGGGGTTAGGGGTTAGGCTTAGGGTTAGCGTTACGGTTAGGGGTTAGGGGTTAGGGTTAGGGCTAAGGTTAGGGTTAGGGTTAGGGTTAGGGTTAGGGTTACGGCTAGGGTTAGGGTTAGGGTTAGGTTAGGCTTAGGGTTAGGAGTTAGGGTTAGGGTTTCTATTAGGTTAGTTTTAAGGGCTAAGGTTAGTTTTAGGGTTAAGGTTGGGTTAGGGTTAGGATTAGGGTTAGGGTACGACTTAGGGCTAGGGTTAGGGCTAGGGTTAGGGTTAGGGTTAGGGTTAGGGTTTAGGGTTATGTTTAGGGTTAGGGGTTAGGGGTTAGGGGTTAGGCTTAGGGTTAGCGTTACGGTTAGGGGTTAGGGGTTAGGGTTAGGGCTAAGGTTAGGGTTAGGGTTAGGGTTAGGGTTAGGGCTAGGGTTAGGGTTAGGGTTAGGGTTACGGCTAGGGTTAGGGTTAGGGTTAGGTTAGGCTTAGGGTTAGGAGTTAGGGTTAGGGTTTCTATTAGGTTAGATTTAAGCTAAAGTTAGTTTTAGGGTTAAGGTTGGGTTAGGGTTAGGATTAGGGTTAGGGTACGACTTAGGGCTAGGGTTAGGGCTAGGGTTAGGGTTAGGGTTAGGGTTAGGGTTTAGGGTTATGGTTAGGGTTAGGGGTTAGGGGTTAGGGGTTAGGCTTAGGGTTAGCGTTACGGTTAGGGGTTAGGGGTTAGGGTTAGGGCTAAGGTTAGGGTTAGGGTTAGGGTTAGGGTTAGGGCTAGGGTTAGGGTTAGGGTTAGGGTTACGGCTAGGGTTAGGGTTAGGGTTAGGTTAGGCTTAGGGTTAGGAGTTAGGGTTAGGGTTTCTATTAGGTTAGTTTTAAGGGCTAAGGTTAGTTTTAGGGTTAAGGTTGGGTTAGGGTTAGGATTAGGGTTAGGGTACGACTTAGGGCTAGGGTTAGGGCTAGGGTTAGGGTTAGGGTTAGGGTTAGGGTTTAGGGTTATGGTTAGGGTTAGGGGTTAGGGGTTAGGGGTTAGGCTTAGGGTTAGCGTTACGGTTAGGGGTTAGGGTTAGGGCTAAGGTTAGCGTTAGGGTTAGGGTTAGGGTTAGGGTTAGGGCTAGGGTTAGGGTTAGGGTTAGGGTTACGGCTAGGGTTAGGGTTAGGGTTAGGTTAGGCTTAGGGTTAGGAGTTAGGGTTAGGGTTTCTATTAGGTTAGTTTTAAGGGCTAAGGTTAGTTTTAGGGTTAAGGTTGGGTTAGGGTTAGGATTAGGGTTAGGGTACGACTTAGGGCTAGGGTTAGGGCTAGGGTTAGGGTTAGGGTTAGGGTTAGGGTTTAGGGTTATGGTTAGGGTTAGGGGTTAGGGGTTAGGGGTTAGGCTTAGGGTTAGCGTTACGGTTAGGGGTTAGGGGTTAGGGTTAGGGCTAAGGTTAGGGTTAGGGTTAGGGTTACGGCTAGGGTTAGGGTTAGGGTTAGGTTAGGCTTAGGGTTAGGAGTTAGGGTTAGGGTTTCTATTAGGTTAGTTTTAAGGGCTAAGGTTAGTTTTAGGGTTAAGGTTGGGTTAGGGTTAGGATTAGGGTTAGGGTACGACTTAGGGCTAGGGTTAGGGCTAGGGTTAGGGTTAGGGTTAGGGTTAGGGTTTAGGGTTAGGGTTAGGGTTAGGGGTTAGGGGTTAGGGGTTAGGCTTAGGGTTAGCGTTACGGTTAGGGGTTAGGGGTTAGGGTTAGGGCTAAGGTTAGGGTTAGGGTTAGGGTTAGGGTTAGAGTTACGGCTAGGGTTAGGGTTAGGGTTAGGTTAGGCTTAGGGTTAGGAGTTAGGGTTAGGGTTTCTATTAGGTTAGTTTTAAGGGCTAAGGTTAGTTTTAGGGTTAAGGTTGGGTTAGGGTTAGGATTAGGGTTAGGGTACGACTTAGGGCTAGGGTTAGGGCTAGGGTTAGGGTTAGGGTTAGGGTTAGGGTTTAGGGTTATGGTTAGGGTTAGGGGTTAGGGGTTAGGGGTTAGGCTTAGGGTTAGCGTTACGGTTAGGGGTTAGGGGTTAGGGTTAGGGCTAAGGTTAGCGTTAGGGTTAGGGTTAGGGTTAGGGTTAGGGCTAGGGTTAGGGTTAGGGTTAGGGTTACGGCTAGGGTTAGGGTTAGGGTTAGGTTAGGCTTAGGGTTAGGAGTTAGGGTTAGGGTTTCTATTAGGTTAGTTTTAAGGGCTAAGGTTAGTTTTAGGGTTAAGGTTGGGTTAGGGTTAGGATTAGGGTTAGGGTACGACTTAGGGCTAGGGTTAGGGCTAGGGTTAGGGTTAGGGTTAGGGTTAGGGTTTAGGGTTATGGTTAGGGTTAGGGGTTAGGGGTTAGGGGTTAGGCTTAGGGTTAGCGTTACGGTTAGGGGTTAGGGGTTAGGGTTAGGGCTAAGGTTAGGGTTAGGGTTAGGGTTAGGGCTAGGGTTAGGGTTAGGGTTAGGGTTACGGCTAGGGTTAGGGTTAGGGTTAGGTTAGGCTTAGGGTTAGGAGTTAGGGTTAGGGTTTCTATTAGGTTAGTTTTAAGGGCTAAGGTTAGTTTTAGGGTTAAGGTTGGGTTAGGGTTAGGATTAGGGTTAGGGTACGACTTAGGGCTAGGGTTAGGGCTAGGGTTAGGGTTAGGGTTAGGGTTAGGGTTTAGGGTTATGGTTAGGGTTAGGGGTTAGGGGTTAGGGGTTAGGCTTAGGGTTAGCGTTACGGTTAGGGGTTAGGGGTTAGGGTTAGGGCTAAGGTTAGGGTTAGGGTTAGGGTTAGGGCTAGGGTTAGGGTTAGGGTTAGGGTTACGGCTAGGGTTAGGGTTAGGGTTAGGTTAGGCTTAGGGTTAGGAGTTAGGGTTAGGGTTTCTATTAGGTTAGTTTTAAGGGCTAAGGTTAGTTTTAGGGTTAAGGTTGGGTTAGGGTTAGGATTAGGGTTAGGGTACGACTTAGGGCTAGGGTTAGGGCTAGGGTTAGGGTTAGGGTTAGGGTTAGGGTTTAGGGTTAGGGTTAGGGTTAGGGGTTAGGGGTTAGGGGTTAGGCTTAGGGTTAGCGTTACGGTTAGGGGTTAGGGGTTAGGGTTAGGGCTAAGGTTAGGGTTAGGGTTAGGGTTAGGGTTAGGGTTACGGCTAGGGTTAGGGTTAGGGTTAGGTTAGGCTTAGGGTTAGGAGTTAGGGTTAGGGTTTCTATTAGGTTAGTTTTAAGGGCTAAGGTTAGTTTTAGGGTTAAGGTTGGGTTAGGGTTAGGATTAGGGTTAGGGTACGACTTAGGGCTAGGCTTAGGGCTAGGGTTAGGGTTAGGGTTAGGGTTAGGGTTTAGGGTTATGTTTAGGGTTAGGGGTTAGGGGTTAGGGGTTAGGCTTAGGGTTAGCGTTACGGTTAGGGGTTAGGGGTTAGGGTTAGGGCTAAGGTTAGGGTTAGGGTTAGGGTTAGGGTTAGGGCTAGGGTTAGGGTTAGGGTTAGGGTTACGGCTAGGGTTAGGGTTAGGGTTAGGTTAGGCTTAGGGTTAGGAGTTAGGGTTAGGGTTTCTATTAGGTTAGTTTTAAGGGCTAAGGTTAGTTTTAGGGTTAAGGTTGGGTTAGGGTTAGGATTAGGGTTAGGGTACGACTTAGGGCTAGGGTTAGGGCTAGGGTTAGGGTTAGGGTTAGGGTTAGGGTTTAGGGTTATGGTTAGGGTTAGGGGTTAGGGGTTAGGGGTTAGGCTTAGGGTTAGCGTTACGGTTAGGGGTTAGGGGTTAGGGTTAGGGCTAAGGTTAGGGTTAGGGTTAGGGTTAGGGTTAGGGTTAGGGTTACGGCTAGGGTTAGGGTTAGGGTTAGGTTAGGCTTAGGGTTAGGAGTTAGGGTTAGGGTTTCTATTAGGTTAGTTTTAAGGGCTAAGGTTAGTTTTAGGGTTAAGGTTGGGTTAGGGTTAGGATTAGGGTTAGGGTACGACTTAGGGCTAGGGTTAGGGCTAGGGTTAGGGTTAGGGTTAGGGTTAGGGTTTAGGGTTATGGTTAGGGTTAGGGGTTAGGGGTTAGGGGTTAGGCTTAGGGTTAGCGTTACGGTTAGGGGTTAGGGTTAGGGCTAAGGTTAGGGTTAGGGTTAGGGTTAGGGTTAGGGTTAGGGCTAGGGTTAGGGTTAGGGTTAGGGTTACGGCTAGGGTTAGGGTTAGGGTTAGGTTAGGCTTAGGGTTAGGAGTTAGGGTTAGGGTTTCTATTAGGTTAGTTTTAAGGGCTAAGGTTAGTTTTAGGGTTAAGGTTGGGTTAGGGTTAGGATTAGGGTTAGGGTACGACTTAGGGCTAGGGTTAGGGCTAGGGTTAGGGTTAGGGTTAGGGTTAGGGTTTAGGGTTATGGTTAGGGTTAGGGGTTAGGGGTTAGGGGTTAGGCTTAGGGTTAGCGTTACGGTTAGGGGTTAGGGGTTAGGGTTAGGGCTAAGGTTAGGGTTAGGGTTAGGGTTAGGGCTAGGGTTAGGGTTAGGGTTAGGGTTACGGCTAGGGTTAGGGTTAGGGTTAGGTTAGGCTTAGGGTTAGGAGTTAGGGTTAGGGTTTCTATTAGGTTAGTTTTAAGGGCTAAGGTTAGTTTTAGGGTTAAGGTTGGGTTAGGGTTAGGATTAGGGTTAGGGTACGACTTAGGGCTAGGGTTAGGGCTAGGGTTAGGGTTAGGGTTAGGGTTAGGGTTTAGGGTTAGGGTTAGGGTTAGGGGTTAGGGGTTAGGGGTTAGGCTTAGGGTTAGCGTTACGGTTAGGGGTTAGGGGTTAGGGTTAGGGCTAAGGTTAGGGTTAGGGTTAGGGTTAGGGTTAGGGTTACGGCTAGGGTTAGGGTTAGGGTTAGGTTAGGCTTAGGGTTAGGAGTTAGGGTTAGGGTTTCTATTAGGTTAGTTTTAAGGGCTAAGGTTAGTTTTAGGGTTAAGGTTGGGTTAGGGTTAGGATTAGGGTTAGGGTACGACTTAGGGCTAGGCTTAGGGCTAGGGTTAGGGTTAGGGTTAGGGTTAGGGTTTAGGGTTATGTTTAGGGTTAGGGGTTAGGGGTTAGGGGTTAGGCTTAGGGTTAGCGTTAAGGTTAGGGGTTAGGGGTTAGGGTTAGGGCTAAGGTTAGGGTTAGGGTTAGGGTTAGGGTTAGGGCTAGGGTTAGGGTTAGGGTTAGGGTTACGGCTAGGGTTAGGGTTAGGGTTAGGTTAGGCTTAGGGTTAGGAGTTAGGGTTAGGGTTTCTATTAGGTTAGATTTAAGCTAAAGTTAGTTTTAGGGTTAAGGTTGGGTTAGGGTTAGGATTAGGGTTAGGGTACGACTTAGGGCTAGGGTTAGGGCTAGGGTTAGGGTTAGGGTTAGGGTTAGGGTTTAGGGTTATGGTTAGGGTTAGGGGTTAGGGGTTAGGGGTTAGGCTTAGGGTTAGCGTTACGGTTAGGGGTTAGGGGTTAGGGTTAGGGCTAAGGTTAGGGTTAGGGTTAGGGTTAGGGTTAGGGCTAGGGTTAGGGTTAGGGTTAGGGTTACGGCTAGGGTTAGGGTTAGGGTTAGGTTAGGCTTAGGGTTAGGAGTTAGGGTTAGGGTTTCTATTAGGTTAGTTTTAAGGGCTAAGGTTAGTTTTAGGGTTAAGGTTGGGTTAGGGTTAGGATTAGGGTTAGGGTACGACTTAGGGCTAGGGTTAGGGCTAGGGTTAGGGTTAGGGTTAGGGTTAGGGTTTAGGGTTATGGTTAGGGTTAGGGGTTAGGGGTTAGGGGTTAGGCTTAGGGTTAGCGTTACGGTTAGGGGTTAGGGTTAGGGCTAAGGTTAGCGTTAGGGTTAGGGTTAGGGTTAGGGTTAGGGCTAGGGTTAGGGTTAGGGTTAGGGTTACGGCTAGGGTTAGGGTTAGGGTTAGGTTAGGCTTAGGGTTAGGAGTTAGGGTTAGGGTTTCTATTAGGTTAGTTTTAAGGGCTAAGGTTAGTTTTAGGGTTAAGGTTGGGTTAGGGTTAGGATTAGGGTTAGGGTACGACTTAGGGCTAGGGTTAGGGCTAGGGTTAGGGTTAGGGTTAGGGTTAGGGTTTAGGGTTATGGTTAGGGTTAGGGGTTAGGGGTTAGGGGTTAGGCTTAGGGTTAGCGTTACGGTTAGGGGTTAGGGGTTAGGGTTAGGGCTAAGGTTAGGGTTAGGGTTAGGGTTAGGGTTAGGGCTAGGGTTAGGGTTAGGGTTACGGCTAGGGTTAGGGTTAGGGTTAGGGTTAGGTTAGGCTTAGGGTTAGGAGTTAGGGTTAGGGTTTCTATTAGGTTAGTTTTAAGGGCTAAGGTTAGTTTTAGGGTTAAGGTTGGGTTAGGGTTAGGATTAGGGTTAGGGTACGACTTAGGGCTAGGGTTAGGGCTAGGGTTAGGGTTAGGGTTAGGGTTAGGGTTTAGGGTTAGGGTTAGGGTTAGGGGTTAGGGGTTAGGGGTTAGGCTTAGGGTTAGCGTTACGGTTAGGGGTTAGGGGTTAGGGTTAGGGCTAAGGTTAGGGTTAGGGTTAGGGTTAGGGTTAGGGTTAGGGCTAGGGTTAGGGTTAGGGTTAGGGTTACGGCTAGGGTTAGGGTTAGGGTTAGGTTAGGCTTAGGGTTAGGAGTTAGGGTTAGGGTTTCTATTAGGTTAGTTTTAAGGGCTAAGGTTAGTTTTAGGGTTAAGGTTGGGTTAGGCTTAGGATTAGGGTTAGGGTACGACTTAGGGCTAGGGTTAGGGCTAGGGTTAGGGTTAGGGTTAGGGTTAGGGTTTAGGGTTAGGGTTAGGGTTAGGGGTTAGGGGTTAGGGGTTAGGCTTAGGGTTAGCGTTACGGTTAGGGGTTAGGGGTTAGGGTTAGGGCTAAGGTTAGGGTTAGGGTTAGGGTTAGGGTTAGGGCTAGGGTTAGGGTTAGGGTTACGGCTAGGGTTAGGGTTAGGGTTAGGTTAGGCTTAGGGTTAGGAGTTAGGGTTAGGGTTTCTATTAGGTTAGTTTTAAGGGCTAAGGTTAGTTTTAGGGTTAAGGTTGGGTTAGGGTTAGGATTAGGGTTAGGGTACGACTTAGGGCTAGGGTTAGGGCTAGGGTTAGGGTTAGGGTTAGGGTTAGGGTTTAGGGTTATGGTTAGGGTTAGGGGTTAGGGGTTAGGGGTTAGGCTTAGGGTTAGCGTTACGGTTAGGGGTTAGGGGTTAGGGTTAGGGTTAGGGTTAGGGTTAGGGCTAGGGTTAGGGTTAGGGTTAGGGTTACGGCTAGGGTTAGGGTTAGGGTTAGGTTAGGCTTAGGGTTAGGAGTTAGGGTTAGGGTTTCTATTAGGTTAGTTTTAAGGGCTAAGGTTAGTTTTAGGGTTAAGGTTGGGTTAGGGTTAGGATTAGGGTTAGGGTACGACTTAGGGCTAGGGTTAGGGCTAGGGTTAGGGTTAGGGTTAGGGTTAGGGGTTAGGGTTAGGGTTAGGGTTAGGGGTTAGGGGTTAGGGGTTAGGCTTAGGGTTAGCGTTACGGTTAGGGGTTAGGCGTTAGGGTTAGGGCTAAGGTTAGGGTTAGGGTTAGGGTTAGGGTTAGGGCTAGGGTTAGGGTTAGGGTTAGGGTTAGGTTAGGCTTAGGGTTAGGAGTTAGGGTTAGGGTTTCTATTAGGTTAGTTTTAAGGGCTAAGGTTAGTTTTAGGGTTAAGGTTGGGTTAGGGTTAGGATTAGGGTTAGGGTACGACTTAGGGCTAGGGTTAGGGTTAGGGTTAGGGTTTAGGGTTAGGGTTAGGGTTAGGGGTTAGGGGTTAGGGGTTAGGCTTAGGGTTAGCGTTACGGTTAGGGGTTAGGGGTTAGGGTTAGGGCTAAGGTTAGGGTTAGGGTTAGGGTTAGGGTTAGGGCTAGGGTTAGGGTTAGGGTTACGGCTAGGGTTAGGGTTAGGGTTAGGTTAGGCTTAGGGTTAGGAGTTAGGGTTAGGGTTTCTATTAGGTTAGTTTTAAGGGCTAAGGTTAGTTTTAGGGTTAACGTTGGGTTAGGGTTAGGATTAGGGTTAGGGTACGACTTAGGGCTAGGGTTAGGGCTAGGGTTAGGGTTAGGGTTAGGGTTTAGGGTTATGGTTAGGGTTAGGGGTTAGGGGTTAGGGGTTAGGCTTAGGGTTAGCGTTACGGTTAGGGGTTAGGGGTTAGGGTTAGGGCTAAGGTTAGGGTTAGGGTTAGGGTTAGGGTTAGGTTAGGCTTAGGGTTAGGAGTTAGGGTTAGGGTTTCTATTAGGTTAGTTTTAAGGGCTAAGGTTAGTTTTAGGGTTAAGGTTGGGTTAGGGTTAGGATTAGGGTTAGGGTACGACTTAGGGCTAGGGTTAGGGCTAGGGTTAGGGTTAGGGTTAGGGTTAGGGTTTAGGGTTATGGTTAGGGTTAGGGGTTAGGGGTTAGGGGTTAGGCTTAGGGTTAGAGTTACGGTTAGGGGTTAGGGGTTAGGGTTAGGGCTAAGGTTAGGGTTAGGGTTAGGGTTAGGGTTAGGGCTAGGGTTAGGGTTAGGGTTAGGGTTACGGCTAGGGTTAGGGTTAGGGTTAGGTTAGGCTTAGGGTTAGGAGTTAGGGTTAGGGTTTCTATTAGGTTAGTTTTAAGGGCTAAGGTTAGTTTTAGGGTTAAGGTTGGGTTAGGGTTAGGATTAGGGTTAGGGTACGACTTAGGGCTAGGGTTAGGGCTAGGGTTAGGGTTAGGGTTAGGGTTAGGGTTTAGGGTTAGGGTTAGGGTTAGGGGTTAGGGGTTAGGGGTTAGGCTTAGGGTTAGCGTTACGGTTAGGGGTTAGGGGTTAGGGTTAGGGCTAAGGTTAGGGTTAGGGTTAGGGTTAGGGTTAGGGCTAGGGTTAGGGTTAGGGTTAGGGTTACGGCTAGGGTTAGGGTTAGGGTTAGGTTAGGCTTAGGGTTAGGAGTTAGGGTTAGGGTTTCTATTAGGTTAGTTTTAAGGGCTAAGGTTAGTTTTAGGGTTAAGGTTGGGTTAGGGTTAGGATTAGGGTTAGGGTACGACTTAGGGCTAGGGTTAGGGTTAGGGTTAGGGTTAGGGTTTAGGGTTATGGTTAGGGTTAGGCGTTAGGGGTTAGGGGTTAGGCTTAGGGTTAGCGTTACGGTTAGGGGTTAGGGGTTATGGTTAGGGCTAAGGTTAGGGTTAGGGTTAGGGTTAGGGTTAGGGCTAGGGTTAGGGTTAGGGTTAGGGTT
Source organism: Buteo buteo (assembly GCF_964188355.1). NCBI lineage: Eukaryota > Metazoa > Chordata > Aves > Accipitriformes > Accipitridae > Buteo > Buteo buteo. Next base: position 74,828 of record NW_027439300.1, read on the forward strand.
ACGGCTAGGGTTAGGGTTAGGGTTAGGTTAGGCTTAGGGTTAGGAGTTAGGGTTAGGGTTTCTATTAGGTTAGTTTTAAGGGCTAAGGTTAGTTTTAGGGTTAAGGTTGGGTTAGGGTTAGGATTAGGGTTAGGGTACGACTTAGGGCTAGGGTTAGGGTTAGGGTTAGGGTTAGGGTTTAGGGTTATGGTTAGGGTTAGGGGTTAGGGGTTAGGGGTTAGGCTTAGGGTTAGCGTTACGGTTAGGGGTTAGGGGTTAGGGTTAGGGCTAAGGTTAGGGTTAGGGTTAGGGTTAGGGTTAGGGCTAGGGTTAGGGTTAGGGTTAGGGTTACGGCTAGGGTTAGGGTTAGGGTTAGGTTAGGCTTAGGGTTAGGAGTTAGGGTTAGGGTTTCTATTAGGTTAGTTTTAAGGGCTAAGGTTAGTTTTAGGGTTAAGGTTGGGTTAGGGTTAGGATTAGGGTTAGGGTACGACTTAGGGCTAGGCTTAGGGCTAGGGTTAGGGATAGGGTTAGGGTTAGGTTTTAGGGTTATGGTTAGGGTTAGGGGTTAGGGGTTAGGGGTTAGGCTTAGGGTTAGCGTTACGGTTAGGGGTTAGGGGTTAGGGTTAGGGCTAAGGTTAGGGTTAGGGTTAGGGTTAGGGTTAGGGCTAGGGTTAGGGTTAGGGTTAGGGTTACGGCTAGGGTTAGGGTTAGGGTTAGGTTAGGCTTAGGGTTAGGAGTTAGGGTTAGGGTTTCTATTAGGTTAGTTTTAAGGGCTAAGGTTAGTTTTAGGGTTAAGGTTGGGTTAGGGTTAGGATTAGGGTTAGGGTACGACTTAGGGCTAGGGTTAGGGCTAGGGTTAGGGTTAGGGTTAGGGTTAGGGTTTAGGGTTATGGTTAGGGTTAGGGGTTAGGGGTTAGGGGTTAGGCTTAGGGTTAGCGTTACGGTTAGGGGTTAGGGGTTAGGGTTAGGGCTAAGGTTAGGGTTAGGGTTAGGGTTAGGGTTAGGGCTAGGGTTAGGGTTAGGGTTAGGGTTACGGCTAGGGTTAGTGTTAGGGTTAGGTTAGGCTTAGGGTTAGGAGTTAGGGTTAGGGTTTCTATTAGGTTAGTTTTAAGGGCTAAGGTTAGTTTTAGGGTTAAGGTTGGGTTAGGGTTAGGATTAGGGTTAGGGTACGACTTAGGGCTAGGGTTAGGGCTAGGGTTAGGGTTAGGGTTAGGGTTTAGGGTTATGGTTAGGGTTAGGGGTTAGGGGTTAGGGGTTAGGCTTAGGGTTAGCGTACGGTTAGGGGTTAGGGGTTAGGGTTAGGGCTAAGGTTAGGGTTAGGGTTAGGGTTAGGGTTAGGGCTAGGGTTAGGGTTAGGGTTAGGGTTACGGCTAGGGTTAGGGTTAGGGTTAGGTTAGGCTTAGGGTTAGGAGTTAGGGTTAGGGTTTCTATTAGGCTAGTTTTAAGGGCTAAGGTTAGTTTTAGGGTTAAGGTTGGGTTAGGCTTAGGATTAGGGTTAGGGTACGACTTAGGGCTAGGGTTAGGGCTAGGGTTAGGGTTAGGGTTAGGGTTAGGGTTTAGGGTTATGGTTAGGGTTAGGGGTTAGGGGTTAGGGGTTAGGCTTAGGGTTAGCGTTACGGTTAGGGGTTAGGGGTTAGGGTTAGGGCTAAGGTTAGGGTTAGGGTTAGGGTTAGGGTTAGGGCTAGGGCTAGGGTTAGGGTTAGGGTTAGGGTTACGGCTAGGGTTAGGGTTAGGGTTAGGTTAGGCTTAGGGTTAGGAGTTAGGGTTAGGGTTTCTATTAGGTTAGTTTTAAGGGCTAAGGTTAGTTTTAGGGTTAAGGTTGGGTTAGGGTTAGGATTAGGGTTAGGGTACGACTTAGGGCTAGGGTTAGGGCTAGGGTTAGGGTTAGGGTTAGGGTTTAGGGTTATGGTTAGGGTTAGGGGTTAGGGGTTAGGGGTTAGGCTTAGGGTTAGCGTTACGGTTAGGGGTTAGGGGTTAGGGTTAGGGCTAAGGTTAGGGTTAGGGTTAGGGTTAGGGTTAGGGCTAGGGTTAGGGTTAGGGTTAGGGTTACGGCTAGGGTTAGGGTTAGGGTTAGGTTAGGCTTAGGGTTAGGAGTTAGGGTTAGGGTTTCTATTAGGTTAGTTTTAAGGGCTAAGGTTAGTTTTAGGGTTAAGGTTGGGTTAGGGTTAGGATTAGGGTTAGGGTACGACTTAGGGCTAGGGTTAGGGTTAGGGTTAGGGTTAGGGTTTAGGGTTATGGTTAGGGTTAGGGGTTAGGGGTTAGGGGTTAGGCTTAGGGTTAGCGTTACGGTTAGGGGTTAGGGGTTAGGGTTAGGGCTAAGGTTAGGGTTAGGGTTAGGGTTAGGGTTAGGGCTAGGGTTAGGGTTAGGGTTAGGGTTACGGCTAGGGTTAGGGTTAGGGTTAGGTTAGGCTTAGGGTTAGGAGTTAGGGTTAGGGTTTCTATTAGGTTAGTTTTAAGGGCTAAGGTTAGTTTTAGGGTTAAGGTTGGGTTAGGGTTAGGATTAGGGTTAGGGTACGACTTAGGGCTAGGGTTAGGGCTAGGGTTAGGGTTAGGGTTAGGGTTAGGGTTTAGGGTTAGGGTTAGGGTTAGGGGTTAGGGGTTAGGGGTTAGGCTTAGGGTTAGCGTTACGGTTAGGGGTTAGGGGTTAGGGTTAGGGCTAAGGTTAGGGTTAGGGTTAGGGTTAGGGTTAGGGCTAGGGTTAGGGTTAGGGTTACGGCTAGGGTTAGGGTTAGGGTTAGGTTAGGCTTAGGGTTAGGAGTTAGGGTTAGGGTTTCTATTAGGTTAGTTTTAAGGGCTAAGGTTAGTTTTAGGGTTAAGGTTGGGTTAGGGTTAGGATTAGGGTTAGGGTACGACTTAGGGCTAGGGTTAGGGCTAGGGTTAGGGTTAGGGTTAGGGTTAGGGTTTAGGGTTATGGTTAGGGTTAGGGGTTAGGGGTTAGGGGTTAGGCTTAGGGTTAGCGTTACGGTTAGGGGTTAGGGGTTAGGGTTAGGGCTAAGGTTAGGGTTAGGGTTAGGGTTAGGGCTAGGGTTAAGGTTAGGGTTAGGGTTACGGCTAGGGGTTAGGGGTTAGGGTTAGGGCTAAGGTTAGGGTTAGGGTTAGGGTTAGGGTTAGGGCTAGGGTTAGGGTTAGGGTTACGGCTAGGGTTAGGGTTAGGGTTAGGTTAGGCTTAGGGTTAGGAGTTAGGGTTAGGGTTTCTATTAGGTTAGTTTTAAGGGCTAAGGTTAGTTTTAGGGTTAAGGTTGGGTTAGGGTTAGGATTAGGGTTAGGGTACGACTTAGGGCTAGGGTTAGGGCTAGGGTTAGGGTTAGGGTTAGGGTTAGGGTTTAGGGTTATGGTTAGGGTTAGGGGTTAGGGGTTAGGGGTTAGGCTTAGGGTTAGCGTTACGGTTAGGGGTTAGGGGTTAGGGTTAGGGCTAAGGTTAGGGTTAGGGTTAGGGTTAGGGCTAGGGTTAAGGTTAGGGTTAGGGTTACGGCTAGGGTTAGGGTTAGGTTAGGCTTAGGGTTAGGAGTTAGGGTTAGGGTTTCTATTAGGTTAGTTTTAAGGGCTAAGGTTAGTTTTAGGGTTAAGGTTGGGTTAGGGTTAGGATTAGGGTTAGGGTACGACTTAGGGCTAGGGTTAGGGCTAGGGTTAGGGTTAGGGTTAGGGTTAGGGTTTAGGGTTATGGTTAGGGTTAGGGGTTAGGGGTTAGGGGTTAGGCTTAGGGTTAGCGTTACGGTTAGGGGTTAGGGGTTAGGGTTAGGGCTAAGGTTAGGGTTAGGGTTAGGGTTAGGGTTAGGGCTAGGGTTAGGGTTAGGGTTAGGGTTACGGCTAGGGTTAGGGTTAGGGTTAGGTTAGGCTTAGGGTTAGGAGTTAGGGTTAGGGTTTCTATTAGGTTAGTTTTAAGGGCTAAGGTTAGTTTTAGGGTTAAGGTTGGGTTAGGGTTAGGATTAGGGTTAGGGTACGACTTAGGGCTAGGGTTAGGGCTAGGGTTAGGGTTAGGGTTAGGGTTAGGGTTTAGGGTTATGGTTAGGGTTAGGGGTTAGGGGTTAGGGGTTAGGCTTAGGGTTAGCGTTAAGGTTAGGGGTTAGGGGTTAGGGTTAGGGCTAAGGTTAGGGTTAGGGTTAGGGTTAGGGCTAGGGTTAGGGTTAGGGTTAGGGTTACGGCTAGGGTTAGGGTTAGGGTTAGGTTAGGCTTAGGGTTAGGAGTTAGGGTTAGGGTTTCTATTAGGTTAGTTTTAAGGGCTAAGGTTAGTTTTAGGGTTAAGGTTGGGTTAGGGTACGACTTAGGGCTAGGGTTAGGGCTAGGGTTAGGGTTAGGGTTAGGGTTAGGGTTTAGGGTTATGGTTAGGGTTAGGGGTTAGGGGTTAGGGGTTAGGCTTAGGGTTAGCGTTACGGTTAGGGGTTAGGGGTTAGGGTTAGGGCTAAGGTTAGGGTTACGGTTAGGGTTAGGGTTAGGGCTAGGGTTAGGGTTGGGGTTAGGGTTACGTCTAGGGTTAGGGTTAGGGTTAGGTTAGGCTTAGGGTTAGGAGTTAGGGTTAGGGTTTCTATTAGGTTAGTTTTAAGGGCTAAGGTTAGTTTTAGGGTTAAGGTTGGGTTAGGGTTAGGATTAGGGTTAGGGTACGACTTAGGGCTAGGGTTAGGGCTAGGGTTAGGGTTAGGGTTAGGGTTAGGGTTTAGGGTTAGGGTTAGGGTTAGGGGTTAGGGGTTAGGGGTTAGGCTTAGGGTTAGCGTTACGGTTAGGGGTTAGGGGTTAGGGTTAGGGCTAAGGTTAGGGTTAGGGTTAGGGTTAGGGTTAGGGCTAGGGTTAGGGTTAGGGTTAGGGTTACGGCTAGGGTTAGGGTTAGGGTTAGGTTAGGCTTAGGGTTAGGAGTTAGGGTTAGGGTTTCTATTAGGTTAGTTTTAAGGGCTAAGGTTAGTTTTAGGGTTAAGGTTGGGTTAGGGTTAGGATTAGGGTTAGGGTACGACTTAGGGCTAGGGTTAGGGCTAGGGTTAGGGTTAGGGTTAGGGTTAGGGTTTAGGGTTATGGTTAGGGTTAGGGGTTAGGGGTTAGGCTTAGGGTTAGCGTTACGGTTAGGGGTTAGGGGTTAGGGTTAGGGCTAAGGTTAGGGTTAGGGTTAGGGTTAGGGTTAGGGCTAGGGTTAGGGTTAGGGTTAGGGTTACGGCTAGGGTTAGGGTTAGGGTTAGGTTAGGCTTAGGGTTAGGAGTTAGGGTTAGGGTTTCTATTAGGTTAGTTTTAAGGGCTAAGGTTAGTTTTAGGGTTAAGGTTGGGTTAGGGTTAGGATTAGGGTTAGGGTACGACTTAGGGCTAGGGTTAGGGCTAGGGTTAGGGTTAGGGTTAGGGTTAGGGGTTAGGGTTAGGGTTAGGGTTAGGGGTTAGGGGTTAGGGGTTAGGCTTAGGGTTAGCGTTACGGTTAGGGGTTAGGGGTTAGGGTTAGGGCTAAGGTTAGGGTTAGGGTTAGGGTTAGGGTTAGGGCTAGGGTTAGGGTTAGGGTTAGGGTTACGGCTAGGGTTAGGGTTAGGGTTAGGTTAGGCTTAGGGTTAGGAGTTAGGGTTAGGGTTTCTATTAGGTTAGTTTTAAGGGCTAAGGTTAGTTTTAGGGTTAAGGTTGGGTTAGGGTTAGGATTAGGGTTAGGGTACGACTTAGGGCTAGGGTTAGGGCTAGGGTTAGGGTTAGGGTTTAGGGTTAGGGTTAGGGTTAGGGGTTAGGGGTTAGGGGTTAGGCTTAGGGTTAGCGTTACGGTTAGGGGTTAGGGGTTAGGGTTAGGGCTAAGGTTAGGGTTAGGGTTAGGGTTAGGGTTAGGGCTAGGGTTAGGGTTAGGGTTACGGCTAGGGTTAGGGTTAGGGTTAGGTTAGGCTTAGGGTTAGGAGTTAGGGTTAGGGTTTCTATTAGGTTAGTTTTAAGGGCTAAGGTTAGTTTTAGGGTTAACGTTGGGTTAGGGTTAGGATTAGGGTTAGGGTACGACTTAGGGCTAGGGTTAGGGCTAGGGTTAGGGTTAGGGTTAGGGTTAGGGTTTAGGGTTATGGTTAGGGTTAGGGGTTAGGGGTTAGGGGTTAGGCTTAGGGTTAGCGTTACGGTTAGGGGTTAGGGGTTAGGGTTAGGGCTAAGGTTAGGGTTAGGGTTAGGGTTAGGGTTAGGGCTAGGGTTAGGGTTAGGGTTAGGTTAGGCTTAGGGTTAGGAGTTAGGGTTAGGGTTTCTATTAGGTTAGTTTTAAGGGCTAAGGTTAGTTTTAGGGTTAAGGTTGGGTTAGGGTTAGGATTAGGGTTAGGGTACGACTTAGGGCTAGGGTTAGGGCTAGGGTTAGGGTTAGGGTTAGGGTTAGGGTTTAGGGTTATGGTTAGGGTTAGGGGTTAGGGGTTAGGGGTTAGGCTTAGGGTTAGAGTTACGGTTAGGGGTTAGGGGTTAGGGTTAGGGCTAAGGTTAGGGTTAGGGTTAGGGTTAGGGTTAGGGCTAGGGTTAGGGTTAGGGTTAGGGTTACGGCTAGGGTTAGGGTTAGGGTTAGGTTAGGCTTAGGGTTAGGAGTTAGGGTTAGGGTTTCTATTAGGTTAGTTTTAAGGGCTAAGGTTAGTTTTAGGGTTAAGGTTGGGTTAGGGTTAGGATTAGGGTTAGGGTACGACTTAGGGCTAGGGTTAGGGCTAGGGTTAGGGTTAGGGTTAGGGTTAGGGTTTAGGGTTATGGTTAGGGTTAGGGGTTAGGGGTTAGGGGTTAGGCTTAGGGTTAGCGTTACGGTTAGGGGTTAGGGGTTAGGGTTAGGGCTAAGGTTAGGGTTAGGGTTAGGGTTAGGGTTAGGGCTAGGGTTAGGGTTAGGGTTAGGGTTACGGCTAGGGTTAGTGTTAGGGTTAGGTTAGGCTTAGGGTTAGGAGTTAGGGTTAGGGTTTCTATTAGGTTAGTTTTAAGGGCTAAGGTTAGTTTTAGGGTTAAGGTTGGGTTAGGGTTAGGATTAGGGTTAGGGTACGACTTAGGGCTAGGGTTAGGGTTAGGGTTAGGGTTAGGGTTTAGGGTTATGGTTAGGGTTAGGCGTTAGGGGTTAGGGGTTAGGCTTAGGGTTAGCGTTACGGTTAGGGGTTAGGGGTTATGGTTAGGGCTAAGGTTAGGGTTAGGGTTAGGGTTAGGGTTAGGGCTAGGGTTAGGGTTAGGGTTAGGGTTACGGCTAGGGTTAGGGTTAGGGTTAGGTTAGGCTTAGGGTTAGGAGTTAGGGTTAGGGTTTCTATTAGGTTAGTTTTAAGGGCTAAGGTTAGTTTTAGGGTTAAGGTTGGGTTAGGGTTAGGATTAGGGTTAGGGTACGACTTAGGGCTAGGGTTAGGGTTAGGGTTAGGGTTAGGGTTTAGGGTTATGGTTAGGGTTAGGGGTTAGGGGTTAGGGGTTAGGCTTAGGGTTAGCGTTACGGTTAGGGGTTAGGGGTTAGGGTTAGGGCTAAGGTTAGGGTTAGGGTTAGGGTTAGGGTTAGGGCTAGGGTTAGGGTTAGGGTTAGGGTTACGGCTAGGGTTAGGGTTAGGGTTAGGTTAGGCTTAGGGTTAGGAGTTAGGGTTAGGGTTTCTATTAGGTTAGTTTTAAGGGCTAAGGTTAGTTTTAGGGTTAAGGTTGGGTTAGGGTTAGGATTAGGGTTAGGGTACGACTTAGGGCTAGGCTTAGGGCTAGGGTTAGGGATAGGGTTAGGGTTAGGTTTTAGGGTTATGGTTAGGGTTAGGGGTTAGGGGTTAGGGGTTAGGCTTAGGGTTAGCGTTACGGTTAGGGGTTAGGGGTTAGGGTTAGGGTTAGGGTTAGGGTTAGGGTTAGGGCTAGGGTTAGGGTTAGGGTTAGGGTTACGGCTAGGGTTAGGGTTAGGGTTAGGTTAGGCTTAGGGTTAGGAGTTAGGGTTAGGGTTTCTATTAGGTTAGTTTTAAGGGCTAAGGTTAGTTTTAGGGTTAAGGTTGGGTTAGGGTTAGGATTAGGGTTAGGGTACGACTTAGGGCTAGGGTTAGGGCTAGGGTTAGGGTTAGGGTTAGGGTTAGGGTTTAGGGTTATGGTTAGGGTTAGGGGTTAGGGGTTAGGGGTTAGGCTTAGGGTTAGCGTTACGGTTAGGGGTTAGGGGTTAGGGTTAGGGCTAAGGTTAGGGTTAGGGTTAGGGTTAGGGTTAGGGCTAGGGTTAGGGTTAGGGTTAGGGTTACGGCTAGGGTTAGTGTTAGGGTTAGGTTAGGCTTAGGGTTAGGAGTTAGGGTTAGGGTTTCTATTAGGTTAGTTTTAAGGGCTAAGGTTAGTTTTAGGGTTAAGGTTGGGTTAGGGTTAGGATTAGGGTTAGGGTACGACTTAGGGCTAGGGTTAGGGCTAGGGTTAGGGTTAGGGTTAGGGTTTAGGGTTATGGTTAGGGTTAGGGGTTAGGGGTTAGGGGTTAGGCTTAGGGTTAGCGTACGGTTAGGGGTTAGGGGTTAGGGTTAGGGCTAAGGTTAGGGTTAGGGTTAGGGTTAGGGTTAGGGCTAGGGTTAGGGTTAGGGTTAGGGTTACGGCTAGGGTTAGGGTTAGGGTTAGGTTAGGCTTAGGGTTAGGAGTTAGGGTTAGGGTTTCTATTAGGTTAGTTTTAAGGGCTAAGGTTAGTTTTAGGGTTAAGGTTGGGTTAGGCTTAGGATTAGGGTTAGGGTACGACTTAGGGCTAGGGTTAGGGCTAGGGTTAGGGTTAGGGTTAGGGTTAGGGTTTAGGGTTATGGTTAGGGTTAGGGGTTAGGGGTTAGGGGTTAGGCTTAGGGTTAGCGTTACGGTTAGGGGTTAGGGGTTAGGGTTAGGGCTAAGGTTAGGGTTAGGGTTAGGGTTAGGGTTAGGGCTAGGGCTAGGGTTAGGGTTAGGGTTAGGGTTACGGCTAGGGTTAGGGTTAGGGTTAGGTTAGGCTTAGGGTTAGGAGTTAGGGTTAGGGTTTCTATTAGGTTAGTTTTAAGGGCTAAGGTTAGTTTTAGGGTTAAGGTTGGGTTAGGGTTAGGATTAGGGTTAGGGTACGACTTAGGGCTAGGGTTAGGGCTAGGGTTAGGGTTAGGGTTAGGGTTTAGGGTTATGGTTAGGGTTAGGGGTTAGGGGTTAGGGGTTAGGCTTAGGGTTAGTGTTACGGTTAGGGGTTAGGGGTTAGGGTTAGGGCTAAGGTTAGGGTTAGGGTTAGGGTTAGGGTTAGGGCTAGGGTTAGGGTTAGGGTTAGGGTTACGGCTAGGGTTAGGGTTAGGGTTAGGTTAGGCTTAGGGTTAGGAGTTAGGGTTAGGGTTTCTATTAGGTTAGTTTTAAGGGCTAAGGTTAGTTTTAGGGTTAAGGTTGGGTTAGGGTTAGGATTAGGGTTAGGGTACGACTTAGGGCTAGGGTTAGGGTTAGGGTTAGGGTTAGGGTTTAGGGTTATGGTTAGGGTTAGGGGTTAGGGGTTAGGGGTTAGGCTTAGGGTTAGCGTTACGGTTAGGGGTTAGGGGTTAGGGTTAGGGCTAAGGTTAGGGTTAGGGTTAGGGTTAGGGTTAGGGCTAGGGTTAGGGTTAGGGTTAGGGTTACGGCTAGGGTTAGGGTTAGGGTTAGGTTAGGCTTAGGGTTAGGAGTTAGGGTTAGGGTTTCTATTAGGTTAGTTTTAAGGGCTAAGGTTAGTTTTAGGGTTAAGGTTGGGTTAGGGTTAGGATTAGGGTTAGGGTACGACTTAGGGCTAGGTTTAGGGCTAGGGCTAGGGTTAGGGTTAGGGTTAGGGTTTAGGGTTATAGTTAGGGTTAGGGGTTAGGGGTTAGGGGTTAGGCTTAGGGTTAGCGTTACGGTTAGGGGTTAGGGGTTAGGGTTAGGGCTAAGGTTAGGGTTAGGGTTAGGGTTAGGGTTAGGGCTAGGGTTAGGGTTAGGGTTAGGGTTACGGCTAGGGTTAGGGTTAGGGTTAGGTTAGGCTTAGGGTTAGGAGTTAGGGTTAGGGTTTCTATTAGGTTAGTTTTAAGGGCTAAGGTTAGTTTTAGGGTTAAGGTTGGGTTAGGGTTAGGATTAGGGTTAGGGTACGACTTAGGGCTAGGGTTAGGGCTAGGGTTAGGGTTAGGGTTAGGGTTAGGGTTTAGGGTTATGGTTAGGGTTAGGGGTTAGGGGTTAGGGGTTAGGCTTAGGGTTAGCGTTACGGTTAGGGGTTAGGGGTTAGGGTTAGGGCTAAGGTTAGGGTTAGGGTTAGGGTTAGGGTTAGGGCTAGGGTTAGGGTTAGGGTTAGGGTTACGGCTAGGGTTAGGGTTAGGGTTAGGTTAGGCTTAGGGTTAGGAGTTAGGGTTAGGGTTTCTATTAGGTTAGTTTTAAGGGCTAAGGTTAGTTTTAGGGTTAAGGTTGGGTTAGGGTTAGGATTAGGGTTAGGGTACGACTTAGGGCTAGGGTTAGGGCTAGGGTTAGGGTTAGGGTTAGGGTTAGGGTTTAGGGTTAGGGTTAGGGTTAGGGGTTAGGGGTTAGGGGTTAGGCTTAGGGTTAGCGTTACGGTTAGGGGTTAGGGGTTAGGGTTAGGGCTAAGGTTAGGGTTAGGGTTAGGGTTAGGGTTAGGGCTAGGGTTAGGGTTAGGGTTACGGCTAGGGTTAGGGTTAGGGTTAGGTTAGGCTTAGGGTTAGGAGTTAGGGTTAGGGTTTCTATTAGGTTAGTTTTAAGGGCTAAGGTTAGTTTTAGGGTTAAGGTTGGGTTAGGGTTAGGATTAGGGTTAGGGTACGACTTAGGGCTAGGGTTAGGGCTAGGGTTAGGGTTAGGGTTAGGGTTAGGGTTTAGGGTTATGGTTAGGGTTAGGGGTTAGGGGTTAGGGGTTAGGCTTAGGGTTAGCGTTACGGTTAGGGGTTAGGGGTTAGGGTTAGGGCTAAGGTTAGGGTTAGGGTTAGGGTTAGGGCTAGGGTTAGGGTTAGGGTTAGGGTTACGGCTAGGGTTAGGGTTAGGGTTAGGTTAGGCTTAGGGTTAGGAGTTAGGGTTAGGGTTTCTATTAGGTTAGTTTTAAGGGCTAAGGTTAGTTTTAGGGTTAAGGTTGGGTTAGGGTTAGGATTAGGGTTAGGGTACGACTTAGGGCTAGGGTTAGGGCTAGGGTTAGGGTTAGGGTTAGGGTTAGGGTTTAGGGTTATGGTTAGGGTTAGGGGTTAGGGGTTAGGGGTTAGGCTTAGGGTTAGCGTTACGGTTAGGGGTTAGGGGTTAGGGTTAGGGCTAAGGTTAGGGTTAGGGTTAGGGTTAGGGTTAGGGCTAGGGTTAGGGTTAGGGTTAGGGTTACGGCTAGGGTTAGGGTTAGGGTTAGGTTAGGCTTAGGGTTAGGAGTTAGGGTTAGGGTTTCTATTAGGTTAGTTTTAAGGGCTAAGGTTAGTTTTAGGGTTAAGGTTGGGTTAGGGTTAGGATTAGGGTTAGGGTACGACTTAGGGCTAGGGTTAGGGCTAGGGTTAGGGTTAGGGTTAGGGTTAGGGTTTAGGGTTATGGTTAGGGTTAGGGGTTAGGGGTTAGGGGTTAGGCTTAGGGTTAGCGTTAAGGTTAGGGGTTAGGGGTTAGGGTTAGGGCTAAGGTTAGGGTTAGGGTTAGGGTTAGGGCTAGGGTTAGGGTTAGGGTTAGGGTTACGGCTAGGGTTAGGGTTAGGGTTAGGTTAGGCTTAGGGTTAGGAGTTAGGGTTAGGGTTTCTATTAGGTTAGTTTTAGGGTTAAGGTTGGGTTAGGGTTAGGATTAGGGTTAGGGTACGACTTAGGGCTAGGGTTAGGGCTAGGGTTAGGGTTAGGGTTAGGGTTAGGGTTTAGGGTTATGGTTAGGGTTAGGGGTTAGGGGTTAGGGGTTAGGCTTAGGGTTAGCGTTACGGTTAGGGGTTAGGGGTTAGGGTTAGGGCTAAGGTTAGGGTTACGGTTAGGGTTAGGGTTAGGGCTAGGGTTAGGGTTGGGGTTAGGGTTACGTCTAGGGTTAGGGTTAGGGTTAGGTTAGGCTTAGGGTTAGGAGTTAGGGTTAGGGTTTCTATTAGGTTAGTTTTAAGGGCTAAGGTTAGTTTTAGGGTTAAGGTTGGGTTAGGGTTAGGATTAGGGTTAGGGTACGACTTAGGGCTAGGGTTAGGGCTAGGGTTAGGGTTAGGGTTAGGGTTAGGGTTTAGGGTTAGGGTTAGGGTTAGGGGTTAGGGGTTAGGGGTTAGGCTTAGGGTTAGCGTTACGGTTAGGGGTTAGGGGTTAGGGTTAGGGCTAAGGTTAGGGTTAGGGTTAGGGTTAGGGTTAGGGTTAGGGCTAGGGTTAGGGTTAGGGTTAGGGTTACGGCTAGGGTTAGGGTTAGGGTTAGGTTAGGCTTAGGGTTAGGAGTTAGGGTTAGGGTTTCTATTAGGTTAGTTTTAAGGGCTAAGGTTAGTTTTAGGGTTAAGGTTGGGTTAGGGTTAGGATTAGGGTTAGGGTACGACTTAGGGCTAGGGTTAGGGCTAGGGTTAGGGTTAGGGTTAGGGTTAGGGTTTAGGGTTATGGTTAGGGTTAGGGGTTAGGGGTTAGGCTTAGGGTTAGCGTTACGGTTAGGGGTTAGGGTTTAGGGTTAGGGCTAAGGTTAGGGTTAGGGTTAGGGTTAGGGTTAGGGCTAGGGTTAGGGTTAGGGTTAGGGTTACGGCTAGGGTTAGGGTTAGGGTTAGGTTAGGCTTAGGGTTAGGAGTTAGGGTTAGGGTTTCTATTAGGTTAGATTTAAGGGCTAAAGTTAGTTTTAGGGTTAAGGTTGGGTTAGGGTTAGGATTAGGGTTAGGGTACGACTTAGGGCTAGGGTTAGGGCTAGGGTTAGGGTTAGGGTTAGGGTTAGGGTTAGGGTTTAGGGTTATGGTTAGGGTTAGGGGTTAGGGGTTAGGGGTTAGGCTTAGGGTTAGCGTTACGGTTAGGGGTTAGGGGTTAGGGTTAGGGCTAAGGTTAGGGTTAGGGTTAGGGTTAGGGTTAGGGCTAGGGTTAGGGTTAGGGTTAGGGTTACGGCTAGGGTTAGGGTTAGGGTTAGGTTAGGCTTAGGGTTAGGAGTTAGGGTTAGGGTTTCTATTAGGTTAGTTTTAAGGGCTAAGGTTAGTTTTAGGGTTAAGGTTGGGTTAGGGTTAGGATTAGGGTTAGGGTACGACTTAGGGCTAGGGTTAGGGCTAGGGTTAGGGTTAGGGTTAGGGTTAGGGTTTAGGGTTATGGTTAGGGTTAGGGGTTAGGGGTTAGGGGTTAGGCTTAGGGTTAGCGTTACGGTTAGGGGTTAGGGGTTAGGGTTAGGGCTAAGGTTAGGGTTAGGGTTAGGGTTAGGGTTAGGGTTAGGGCTAGGGTTAGGGTTAGGGTTAGGGTTACGGCTAGGGTTAGGGTTAGGGTTAGGTTAGGCTTAGGGTTAGGAGTTAGGGTTAGGGTTTCTATTAGGTTAGTTTTAAGGGCTAAGGTTAGTTTTAGGGTTAAGGTTGGGTTAGGGTTAGGATTAGGGTTAGGGTACGACTTAGGGCTACGTTTAGGGCTAGGGCTAGGGTTAGGGTTAGGGTTAGGGTTTAGGGTTATGGTTAGGGTTAGGGGTTAGGGGTTAGGGGTTAGGCTTAGGGTTAGCGTTACGGTTAGGGGTTAGGGGTTAGGGTTAGGGCTAAGGTTAGGGTTAGGGTTAGGGTTAGGGTTAGGGCTAGGGTTAGGGTTAGGGTTAGGGTTACGGCTAGGGTTAGGGTTAGGGTTAGGTTAGGCTTAGGGTTAGGAGTTAGGGTTAGGGTTTCTATTAGGTTAGTTTTAAGGGCTAAGGTTAGTTTTAGGGTTAAGGTTGGGTTAGGGTTAGGATTAGGGTTAGGGTACGACTTAGGGCTAGGGTTAGGGCTAGGGTTAGGGTTAGGGTTAGGGTTAGGGTTTAGGGTTATGGTTAGGGTTAGGGGTTAGGGGTTAGGGGTTAGGCTTAGGGTTAGCGTTACGGTTAGGGGTTAGGGGTTAGGGTTAGGGCTAAGGTTAGGGTTAGGGTTAGGGTTAGGGTTAGGGCTAGGGTTAGGGTTAGGGTTAGGGTTACGGCTAGGGTTAGGGTTAGGGTTAGGTTAGGCTTAGGGTTAGGAGTTAGGGTTAGGGTTTCTATTAGGTTAGTTTTAAGGGCTAAGGTTAGTTTTAGGGTTAAGGTTGGGTTAGGGTTAGGATTAGGGTTAGGGTACGACTTAGGGCTAGGGTTAGGGCTAGGGTTAGGGTTAGGGTTTAGGGTTAGGGTTAGGGTTAGGGGTTAGGGGTTAGGGGTTAGGCTTAGGGTTAGCGTTACGGTTAGGGGTTAGGGGTTAGGGTTAGGGCTAAGGTTAGGGTTAGGGTTAGGGTTAGGGTTAGGGCTAGGGTTAGGGTTAGGGTTACGGCTAGGGTTAGGGTTAGGGTTAGGTTAGGCTTAGGGTTAGGAGTTAGGGTTAGGGTTTCTATTAGGTTAGTTTTAAGGGCTAAGGTTAGTTTTAGGGTTAAGGTTGGGTTAGGGTTAGGATTAGGGTTAGGGTACGACTTAGGGCTAGGGTTAGGGCTAGGGTTAGGGTTAGGGTTAGGGTTAGGGTTTAGGGTTATGGTTAGGGTTAGGGGTTAGGGGTTAGGGGTTAGGCTTAGGGTTAGCGTTACGGTTAGGGGTTAGGGGTTAGGGTTAGGGCTAAGGTTAGGGTTAGGGTTACGGTTAGGGTTAGGGCTAGGGTTAGGGTTAGGGTTAGGGTTACGGCTAGGGTTAGGGTTAGGGTTAGGTTAGGCTTAGGGTTAGGAGTTAGGGTTAGGGTTTCTATTAGGTTAGTTTTAAGGGCTAAGGTTAGTTTTAGGGTTAAGGTTGGGTTAGGGTTAGGATTAGGGTTAGGGTACGACTTAGGGCTAGGGTTAGGGCTAGGGTTAGGGTTAGGGTTAGGGTTAGGGTTTAGGGTTAGGGTTAGGGTTAGGGGTTAGGGGTTAGGGGTTAGGCTTAGGGTTAGCGTTACGGTTAGGGGTTAGGGGTTAGGGTTAGGGCTAAGGTTAGGGTTAGGGTTAGGGTTAGGGTTAGGGCTAGGGTTAGGGTTAGGGTTACGGCTAGGGTTAGGGTTAGGGTTAGGTTAGGCTTAGGGTTAGGAGTTAGGGTTAGGGTTTCTATTAGGTTAGTTTTAAGGGCTAAGGTTAGTTTTAGGGTTAAGGTTGGGTTAGGGTTAGGATTAGGGTTAGGGTACGACTTAGGGCTAGGGTTAGGGCTAGGGTTAGGGTTAGGGTTAGGGTTAGGGTTTAGGGTTATGGTTAGGGTTAGGGGTTAGGGGTTAGGGGTTAGGCTTAGGGTTAGCGTTACGGTTAGGGGTTAGGGGTTAGGGTTAGGGCTAAGGTTAGGGTTAGGGTTAGGGTTAGGGCTAGGGTTAGGGTTAGGGTTAGGGTTACGGCTAGGGTTAGGGTTAGGGTTAGGTTAGGCTTAGGGTTAGGAGTTAGGGTTAGGGTTTCTATTAGGTTAGTTTTAAGGGCTAAGGTTAGTTTTAGGGTTAAGGTTGGGTTAGGGTTAGGATTAGGGTTAGGGTACGACTTAGGGCTAGGGTTAGGGCTAGGGTTAGGGTTAGGGTTAGGGTTAGGGTTTAGGGTTATGGTTAGGGTTAGGGGTTAGGGGTTAGGGGTTAGGCTTAGGGTTAGCGTTACGGTTAGGGGTTAGGGGTTAGGGTTAGGGCTAAGGTTAGGGTTAGGGCTAGGGTTAGGGTTAGGGTTAGGGTTACGGCTAGGGTTAGGGTTAGGGTTAGGTTAGGCTTAGGGTTAGGAGTTAGGGTTAGGGTTTCTATTAGGTTAGTTTTAAGGGCTAAGGTTAGTTTTAGGGTTAGGGTTAGGATTAGGGTTAGGGTACGACTTAGGGCTAGGGTTAGGGCTAGGGTTAGGGTTAGGGTTAGGGTTAGGGTTTAGGGTTATGGTTAGGGTTAGGGGTTAGGGGTTAGGGGTTAGGCTTAGGGTTAGCGTTAAGGTTAGGGGTTAGGGGTTAGGGTTAGGGCTAAGGTTAGGGTTAGGGTTAGGGTTAGGGCTAGGGTTAGGGTTAGGGTTAGGGTTACGGCTAGGGTTAGGGTTAGGGTTAGGTTAGGCTTAGGGTTAGGAGTTAGGGTTAGGGTTTCTATTAGGTTAGTTTTAAGGGCTAAGGTTAGTTTTAGGGTTAAGGTTGGGTTAGGGTACGACTTAGGGCTAGGGTTAGGGCTAGGGTTAGGGTTAGGGTTAGGGTTAGGTTTTAGGGTTATGGTTAGGGTTAGGGGTTAGGGGTTAGGGGTTAGGCTTAGGGTTAGCGTTACGGTTAGGGGTTAGGGGTTAGGGTTAGGGCTAAGGTTAGGGTTACGGTTAGGGTTAGGGTTAGGGCTAGGGTTACGTTTGGGGTTAGGGTTACGTCTAGGGTTAGGGTTAGGGTTAGGTTAGGCTTAGGGTTAGGAGTTAGGGTTAGGGTTTCTATTAGGTTAGTTTTAAGGGCTAAGGTTAGTTTTAGGGTTAAGGTTGGGTTAGGGTTAGGATTAGGGTTAGGGTACGACTTAGGGCTAGGGTTAGGGTTAGGGTTAGGGTTAGGGTTTAGGGTTAGGGTTAGTGTTAGGGGTTAGGGGTTAGGGGTTAGGCTTAGGGTTAGCGTTACGGTTAGGGGTTAGGGGTTAGGGTTAGGGCTAAGGTTAGGGTTAGGGTTAGGGTTAGGGTTAGGGCTAGGGTTAGGGTTAGGGTTAGGGTTACGGCTAGGGTTAGGGTTAGGGTTAGGTTAGGCTTAGGGTTAGGAGTTAGGGTTAGGGTTTCTATTAGGTTAGTTTTAAGGGCTAAGGTTAGTTTTAGGGTTAAGGTTGGGTTAGGGTTAGGATTAGGGTTAGGGTACGACTTAGGGCTAGGGTTAGGGCTAGGGTTAGGGTTAGGGTTAGGGTTAGGGTTTAGGGTTATGGTTAGGGTTAGGGGTTAGGGGTTAGGCTTAGGGTTAGCGTTACGGTTAGGGGTTAGGGGTTAGGGTTAGGGCTAAGGTTAGGGTTAGGGTTAGGGTTAGGGTTAGGGCTAGGGTTAGGGTTAGGGTTAGGGTTACGGCTAGGGTTAGGGTTAGGGTTAGGTTAGGCTTAGGGTTAGGAGTTAGGGTTAGGGTTTCTATTAGGTTAGATTTAAGGGCTAAAGTTAGTTTTAGGGTTAAGGTTGGGTTAGGGTTAGGATTAGGGTTAGGGTACGACTTAGGGCTAGGGTTAGGGCTAGGGTTAGGGTTAGGGTTAGGGTTAGGGTTAGGGTTTAGGGTTATGGTTAGGGTTAGGGGTTAGGGGTTAGGGGTTAGGCTTAGGGTTAGCGTTACGGTTAGGGGTTAGGGGTTAGGGTTAGGGCTAAGGTTAGGGTTAGGGTTAGGGTTAGGGTTAGGGCTAGGGTTAGGGTTAGGGTTAGGGTTACGGCTAGGGTTAGGGTTAGGGTTAGGTTAGGCTTAGGGTTAGGAGTTAGGGTTAGGGTTTCTATTAGGTTAGTTTTAAGGGCTAAGGTTAGTTTTAGGGTTAAGGTTGGGTTAGGGTTAGGATTAGGGTTAGGGTACGACTTAGGGCTAGGGTTAGGGCTAGGGTTAGGGTTAGGGTTAGGGTTAGGGTTTAGGGTTAGGGTTAGGGTTAGGGGTTAGGGGTTAGGGGTTAGGCTTAGGGTTAGCGTTACGGTTAGGGGTTAGGGGTTAGGGTTAGGGCTAAGGTTAGGGTTAGGGTTAGGGTTAGGGTTAGGGCTAGGGTTAGGGTTAGGGTTACGGCTAGGGTTAGGGTTAGGGTTAGGTTAGGCTTAGGGTTAGGAGTTAGGGTTAGGGTTTCTATTAGGTTAGTTTTAAGGGCTAAGGTTAGTTTTAGGGTTAAGGTTGGGTTAGGGTTAGGATTAGGGTTAGGGTACGACTTAGGGCTAGGGTTAGGGCTAGGGTTAGGGTTAGGGTTAGGGTTAGGGTTTAGGGTTATGGTTAGGGTTAGGGGTTAGGGGTTAGGGGTTAGGCTTAGGGTTAGCGTTACGGTTAGGGGTTAGGTTAGGGTTAGGGCTAAGGTTAGGGTTAGGGTTAGGGTTAGGGCTAGGGTTAGGGTTAGGGTTAGGGTTACGGCTAGGGTTAGGGTTAGGGTTAGGTTAGGCTTAGGGTTAGGAGTTAGGGTTAGGGTTTCTATTAGGTTAGTTTTAAAGGGCTAAGGTTAGTTTTAGGGTTAAGGTTGGGTTAGGGTTAGGATTAGGGTTAGGGTACGACTTAGGGCTAGGGTTAGGGCTAGGGTTAGGGTTAGGGTTAGGGTTAGGGTTTAGGGTTATGGTTAGGGTTAGGGGTTAGGGGTTAGGGGTTAGGCTTAGGGTTAGCGTTACGGTTAGGGGTTAGGGGTTAGGGTTAGGGCTAAGGTTAGGGTTAGGGCTAGGGTTAGGGTTAGGGTTAGGGTTACGGCTAGGGTTAGGGTTAGGGTTAGGTTAGGCTTAGGGTTAGGAGTTAGGGTTAGGGTTTCTATTAGGTTAGTTTTAAGGGCTAAGGTTAGTTTTAGGGTTAGGGTTAGGATTAGGGTTAGGGTACGACTTAGGGCTAGGGTTAGGGCTAGGGTTAGGGTTAGGGTTAGGGTTAGGGTTTAGGGTTATGGTTAGGGTTAGGGGTTAGGGGTTAGGGGTTAGGCTTAGGGTTAGCGTTAAGGTTAGGGGTTAGGGGTTAGGGTTAGGGCTAAGGTTAGGGTTAGGGTTAGGGTTAGGGCTAGGGTTAGGGTTAGGGTTAGGGTTACGGCTAGGGTTAGGGTTAGGGTTAGGTTAGGCTTAGGGTTAGGAGTTAGGGTTAGGGTTTCTATTAGGTTAGTTTTAAGGGCTAAGGTTAGTTTTAGGGTTAAGGTTGGGTTAGGGTACGACTTAGGGCTAGGGTTAGGGCTAGGGTTAGGGTTAGGGTTAGGGTTAGGTTTTAGGGTTATGGTTAGGGTTAGGGGTTAGGGGTTAGGGGTTAGGCTTAGGGTTAGCGTTACGGTTAGGGGTTAGGGGTTAGGGTTAGGGCTAAGGTTAGGGTTACGGTTAGGGTTAGGGTTAGGGCTAGGGTTACGTTTGGGGTTAGGGTTACGTCTAGGGTTAGGGTTAGGGTTAGGTTAGGCTTAGGGTTAGGAGTTAGGGTTAGGGTTTCTATTAGGTTAGTTTTAAGGGCTAAGGTTAGTTTTAGGGTTAAGGTTGGGTTAGGGTTAGGATTAGGGTTAGGGTACGACTTAGGGCTAGGGTTAGGGTTAGGGTTAGGGTTAGGGTTTAGGGTTAGGGTTAGTGTTAGGGGTTAGGGGGTTAGGGGTTAGGCTTAGGGTTAGCGTTACGGTTAGGGGTTAGGGGTTAGGGTTAGGGCTAAGATTAGGGTTAGGGTTAGGGTTAGGGTTAGGGCTAGGGTTAGGGTTAGGGTTAGGGTTACGGCTAGGGTTAGGGTTAGGGTTAGGTTAGGCTTAGGGTTAGGAGTTAGGGTTAGGGTTTCTATTAGGTTAGTTTTAAGGGCTAAGGTTAGTTTTAGGGTTAAGGTTGGGTTAGGGTTAGGATTAGGGTTAGGGTACGACTTAGGGCTAGGGTTAGGGCTAGGGTTAGGGTTAGGGTTAGGGTTAGGGTTTAGGGTTATGGTTAGGGTTAGGGGTTAGGGGTTAGGCTTAGGGTTAGCGTTACGGTTAGGGGTTAGGGGTTAGGGTTAGGGCTAAGGTTAGGGTTAGGGTTAGGGTTAGGGTTAGGGCTAGGGTTAGGGTTAGGGTTAGGGTTACGGCTAGGGTTAGGGTTAGGGTTAGGTTAGGCTTAGGGTTAGGAGTTAGGGTTAGGGTTTCTATTAGGTTAGATTTAAGGGCTAAAGTTAGTTTTAGGGTTAAGGTTGGGTTAGGGTTAGGATTAGGGTTAGGGTACGACTTAGGGCTAGGGTTAGGGCTAGGGTTAGGGTTAGGGTTAGGGTTAGGGTTAGGGTTTAGGGTTATGGTTAGGGTTAGGGGTTAGGGGTTAGGGGTTAGGCTTAGGGTTAGCGTTACGGTTAGGGGTTAGGGGTTAGGGTTAGGGCTAAGGTTAGGGTTAGGGTTAGGGTTAGGGTTAGGGCTAGGGTTAGGGTTAGGGTTAGGGTTACGGCTAGGGTTAGGGTTAGGGTTAGGTTAGGCTTAGGGTTAGGAGTTAGGGTTAGGGTTTCTATTAGGTTAGTTTTAAGGGCTAAGGTTAGTTTTAGGGTTAAGGTTGGGTTAGGGTTAGGATTAGGGTTAGGGTACGACTTAGGGCTAGGGTTAGGGCTAGGGTTAGGGTTAGGGTTAGGGTTAGGGTTTAGGGTTATGGTTAGGGTTAGGGGTTAGGGGTTAGGGGTTAGGCTTTGGGTTAGCGTTACGGTTAGGGGTTAGGGGTTAGGGTTAGGGTTAGGGTTAGGGTTAGGGCTAGGGTTAGGGTTAGGGTTAGGGTTACGGCTAGGGTTAGGGTTAGGGTTAGGTTAGGCTTAGGGTTAGGAGTTAGGGTTAGGGTTTCTATTAGGTTAGTTTTAAGGGCTAAGGTTAGTTTTAGGGTTAAGGTTGGGTTAGGGTTAGGATTAGGGTTAGGGTACGACTTAGGGCTAGGGTTAGGGCTAGGGTTAGGGTTAGGGTTAGGGTTAGGGGTTAGGGTTAGGGTTAGGGTTAGGGGTTAGGGGTTAGGGGTTAGGCTTAGGGTTAGCGTTACGGTTAGGGGTTAGGGGTTAGGGTTAGGGCTAAGGTTAGGGTTAGGGTTAGGGTTAGGGTTAGGGCTAGGGTTAGGGTTAGGGTTAGGGTTACGGCTAGGGTTAGGGTTAGGGTTAGGTTAGGCTTAGGGTTAGGAGTTAGGGTTAGGGTTTCTATTAGGTTAGTTTTAAGGGCTAAGGTTAGTTTTAGGGTTAAGGTTGGGTTAGGGTTAGGATTAGGGTTAGGGTACGACTTAGGGCTAGGGTTAGGGCTAGGGTTAGGGTTAGGGTTAGGGTTAGGGTTAGGGTTTAGGGTTATGGTTAGGGTTAGGGGTTAGGGGTTAGGGGTTAGGCTTAGGGTTAGCGTTACGGTTAGGGGTTAGGGGTTAGGGTTAGGGCTAAGGTTAGGCTTAGGGTTAGGGTTAGGGTTAGGGCTAGGGTTAGGGTTAGGGTTAGGGTTACGGCTAGGGTTAGGGTTAGGGTTAGGTTAGGCTTAGGGTTAGGAGTTAGGGTTAGGGTTTCTATTAGGTTAGTTTTAAGGGCTAAGGTTAGTTTTAGGGTTAAGGTTGGGTTAGGGTTAGGATTAGGGTTAGGGTACAACTTAGGGCTAGGGTTAGGGCTAGGGTTAGGGTTAGGGTTAGGGTTAGGGTTTAGGGTTATGGTTAGGGTTAGGGGTTAGGGGTTAGGGGTTAGGCTTAGGGTTAGCGTTACGGTTAGGGGTTAGGGGTTAGGGTTAGGGCTAAGGTTAGGGTTAGGGTTAGGGTTAGGGTTAGGGTTAGGGCTAGGGTTAGGGTTAGGGTTAGGGTTACGGCTAGGGTTAGGGTTAGGGTTAGGTTAGGCTTAGGGTTAGGAGTTAGGGTTAGGGTTTCTATTAGGTTAGTTTTAAGGGCTAAGGTTAGTTTTAGGGTTAAGGTTGGGTTAGGGTTAGGATTAGGGTTAGGGTACGACTTAGGGCTAGGGTTAGGGCTAGGGTTAGGGTTAGGGTTAGGGTTAGGGTTTAGGGTTATGGTTAGGGTTAGGGGTTAGGGGTTAGGGGTTAGGCTTAGGGTTAGCGTTACGGTTAGGGGTTAGGGGTTAGGGTTAGGGCTAAGGTTAGGGTTAGGGTTAGGGTTAGGGTTAGGGCTAGGGTTAGGGTTAGGGTTAGGGTTACGGCTAGGGTTAGGGTTAGGGTTAGGTTAGGCTTAGGGTTAGGAGTTAGGGTTAGGGTTTCTATTAGGTTAGTTTTAAGGGCTAAGGTTAGTTTTAGGGTTAAGGTTGGGTTAGGGTTAGGATTAGGGTTAGGGTACGACTTAGGGCTAGGGTTAGGGCTAGGGTTAGGGTTAGGGTTAGGGTTAGGGTTTAGGGTTATGGTTAGGGTTAGGGGTTAGGGGTTAGGGGTTAGGCTTAGGGTTAGCGTTACGGTTAGGGGTTAGGGGTTAGGGTTAGGGCTAAGGTTAGGGTTAGGGTTACGGTTAGGGTTAGGGCTAGGGTTAGGGTTAGGGTTAGGGTTACGGCTAGGGTTAGGGTTAGGGTTAGGTTAGGCTTAGGGTTAGGAGTTAGGGTTAGGGTTTCTATTAGGTTAGTTTTAAGGGCTAAGGTTAGTTTTAGGGTTAAGGTTGGGTTAGGGTTAGGATTAGGGTTAGGGTACGACTTAGGGCTAGGGTTAGGGCTAGGGTTAGGGTTAGGGTTAGGGTTAGGGTTTAGGGTTAGGGTTAGGGTTAGGGGTTAGGGGTTAGGGGTTAGGCTTAGGGTTAGCGTTACGGTTAGGGGTTAGGGGTTAGGGTTAGGGCTAAGGTTAGGGTTAGGGTTAGGGTTAGGGTTAGGGCTAGGGTTAGGGTTAGGGTTACGGCTAGGGTTAGGGTTAGGGTTAGGTTAGGCTTAGGGTTAGGAGTTAGGGTTAGGGTTTCTATTAGGTTAGTTTTAAGGGCTAAGGTTAGTTTTAGGGTTAAGGTTGGGTTAGGGTTAGGATTAGGGTTAGGGTACGACTTAGGGCTAGGGTTAGGGCTAGGGTTAGGGTTAGGGTTAGGGTTAGGGTTTAGGGTTAGGGTTAGGGTTAGGGGTTAGGGGTTAGGGGTTAGGCTTAGGGTTAGCGTTACGGTTAGGGGTTAGGGGTTAGGGTTAGGGCTAAGGTTAGGGTTAGGGTTAGGGTTAGGGCTAGGGTTAGGGTTAGGGTTAGGGTTACGGCTAGGGTTAGGGTTAGGGTTAGGTTAGGCTTAGGGTTAGGAGTTAGGGTTAGGGTTTCTATTAGGTTAGTTTTAAGGGCTAAGGTTAGTTTTAGGGTTAAGGTTGGGTTAGGGTTAGGATTAGGGTTAGGGTACGACTTAGGGCTAGGGTTAGGGCTAGGGTTAGGGTTAGGGTTAGGGTTAGGGTTTAGGGTTATGGTTAGGGTTAGGGGTTAGGGGTTAGGGGTTAGGCTTAGGGTTAGCGTTACGGTTAGGGGTTAGGGGTTAGGGTTAGGGCTAAGGTTAGGGTTAGGGCTAGGGTTAGGGTTAGGGTTAGGGTTACGGCTAGGGTTAGGGTTAGGGTTAGGTTAGGCTTAGGGTTAGGAGTTAGGGTTAGGGTTTCTATTAGGTTAGTTTTAAGGGCTAAGGTTAGTTTTAGGGTTAAGGTTGGGTTAGGGTTAGGATTAGGGTTAGGGTACGACTTAGGGCTAGGGTTAGGGCTAGGGTTAGGGTTAGGGTTAGGGTTAGGGTTTAGGGTTATGGTTAGGGTTAGGGGTTAGGGGTTAGGGGTTAGGCTTAGGGTTAGCGTTAAGGTTAGGGGTTAGGGGTTAGGGTTAGGGCTAAGGTTAGGGTTAGGGTTAGGGTTAGGGCTAGGGTTAGGGTTAGGGTTAGGGTTACGGCTAGGGTTAGGGTTAGGGTTAGGTTAGGCTTAGGGTTAGGAGTTAGGGTTAGGGTTTCTATTAGGTTAGTTTTAAGGGCTAAGGTTAGTTTTAGGGTTAAGGTTGGGTTAGGGTACGACTTAGGGCTAGGGTTAGGGCTAGGGTTAGGGTTAGGGTTAGGGTTAGGTTTTAGGGTTATGGTTAGGGTTAGGGGTTAGGGGTTAGGGGTTAGGCTTAGGGTTAGCGTTACGGTTAGGGGTTAGGGGTTAGGGTTAGGGCTAAGGTTAGGGTTACGGTTAGGGTTAGGGTTAGGGCTAGGGTTACGTTTGGGGTTAGGGTTACGTCTAGGGTTAGGGTTAGGGTTAGGTTAGGCTTAGGGTTAGGAGTTAGGGTTAGGGTTTCTATTAGGTTAGTTTTAAGGGCTAAGGTTAGTTTTAGGGTTAAGGTTGGGTTAGGGTTAGGATTAGGGTTAGGGTACGACTTAGGGCTAGGGTTAGGGTTAGGGTTAGGGTTAGGGTTTAGGGTTAGGGTTAGTGTTAGGGGTTAGGGGTTAGGGGTTAGGCTTAGGGTTAGCGTTACGGTTAGGGGTTAGGGGTTAGGGTTAGGGCTAAGGTTAGGGTTAGGGTTAGGGTTAGGGTTAGGGCTAGGGTTAGGGTTAGGGTTAGGGTTACGGCTAGGGTTAGGGTTAGGGTTAGGTTAGGCTTAGGGTTAGGAGTTAGGGTTAGGGTTTCTATTAGGTTAGTTTTAAGGGCTAAGGTTAGTTTTAGGGTTAAGGTTGGGTTAGGGTTAGGATTAGGGTTAGGGTACGACTTAGGGCTAGGGTTAGGGCTAGGGTTAGGGTTAGGGTTAGGGTTAGGGTTTAGGGTTATGGTTAGGGTTAGGGGTTAGGGGTTAGGCTTAGGGTTAGCGTTACGGTTAGGGGTTAGGGGTTAGGGTTAGGGCTAAGGTTAGGGTTAGGGTTAGGGTTAGGGTTAGGGCTAGGGTTAGGGTTAGGGTTAGGGTTACGGCTAGGGTTAGGGTTAGGGTTAGGTTAGGCTTAGGGTTAGGAGTTAGGGTTAGGGTTTCTATTAGGTTAGATTTAAGGGCTAAAGTTAGTTTTAGGGTTAAGGTTGGGTTAGGGTTAGGATTAGGGTTAGGGTACGACTTAGGGCTAGGGTTAGGGCTAGGGTTAGGGTTAGGGTTAGGGTTAGGGTTAGGGTTTAGGGTTATGGTTAGGGTTAGGGGTTAGGGGTTAGGGGTTAGGCTTAGGGTTAGCGTTACGGTTAGGGGTTAGGGGTTAGGGTTAGGGCTAAGGTTAGGGTTAGGGTTAGGGTTAGGGTTAGGGCTAGGGTTAGGGTTAGGGTTAGGGTTACGGCTAGGGTTAGGGTTAGGGTTAGGTTAGGCTTAGGGTTAGGAGTTAGGGTTAGGGTTTCTATTAGGTTAGTTTTAAGGGCTAAGGTTAGTTTTAGGGTTAAGGTTGGGTTAGGGTTAGGATTAGGGTTAGGGTACGACTTAGGGCTAGGGTTAGGGCTAGGGTTAGGGTTAGGGTTAGGGTTAGGGTTTAGGGTTATGGTTAGGGTTAGGGGTTAGGGGTTAGGGGTTAGGCTTAGGGTTAGCGTTACGGTTAGGGGTTAGGGGTTAGGGTTAGGGCTAAGGTTAGGGTTAGGGTTAGGGTTAGGGTTAGGGTTAGGGCTAGGGTTAGGGTTAGGGTTAGGGTTACGGCTAGGGTTAGGGTTAGGGTTAGGTTAGGCTTAGGGTTAGGAGTTAGGGTTAGGGTTTCTATTAGGTTAGTTTTAAGGGCTAAGGTTAGTTTTAGGGTTAAGGTTGGGTTAGGGTTAGGATTAGGGTTAGGGTACGACTTAGGGCTAGGGTTAGGGCTAGGGTTAGGGTTAGGGTTAGGGTTAGGGTTTAGGGTTATGGTTAGCGTTAGGGGTTAGGGGTTAGGGGTTAGGCTTAGGGTTAGCGTTACGGTTAGGGGTTAGGGGTTAGGGTTAGGGCTAAGGTTAGGGTTAGGGTTAGGGTTAGGGTTAGGGTTAGGGCTAGGGTTAGGGTTAGGGTTAGGGTTACGGCTAGGGTTAGGGTTAGGGTTAGGTTAGGCTTAGGGTTAGGAGTTAGGGTTAGGGTTTCTATTAGGTTAGTTTTAAGGGCTAAGGTTAGTTTTAGGGTTAAGGTTGGGTTAGGGTTAGGATTAGGGTTAGGGTACGACTTAGGGCTAGGGTTAGGGCTAGGGTTAGGGTTAGGGTTAGGGTTAGGGTTTAGGGTTATGGTTAGGGTTAGGGGTTAGGGGTTAGGGGTTAGGCTTAGGGTTAGCGTTACGGTTAGGGGTTAGGGGTTAGGGTTAGGGCTAAGGTTAGGGTTAGGGTTAGGGTTAGGGTTAGGGCTAGGGTTAGGGTTAGGGTTAGGGTTACGGCTAGGGTTAGGGTTAGGGTTAGGTTAGGCTTAGGGTTAGGAGTTAGGGTTAGGGTTTCTATTAGGTTAGTTTTAAGGGCTAAGGTTAGTTTTAGGGTTAAGGTTGGGTTAGGGTTAGGATTAGGGTTAGGGTACGACTTAGGGCTAGGGTTAGGGCTAGGGTTAGGGTTAGGGTTAGGGTTAGGGTTTAGGGTTATGGTTAGGGTTAGGGGTTAGGGGTTAGGGGTTAGGCTTAGGGTTAGCGTTACGGTTAGGGGTTAGGGGTTAGGGTTAGGGTTAGGGTTAGGGTTAGGGCTAGGGTTAGGGTTAGGGTTAGGGTTACGGCTAGGGTTAGGGTTAGGGTTAGGTTAGGCTTAGGGTTAGGAGTTAGGGTTAGGGTTTCTATTAGGTTAGTTTTAAGGGCTAAGGTTAGTTTTAGGGTTAAGGTTGGGTTAGGGTTAGGATTAGGGTTAGGGTACGACTTAGGGCTAGGGTTAGGGCTAGGGTTATGGTTAGGGTTAGGGTTAGGGTTTAGGGTTATGGTTAGGGTTAGGGGTTAGGGGTTAGGGGTTAGGCTTAGGGTTAGCGTTACGGTTAGGGGTTAGGGGTTAGGGTTAGGGCTAAGGTTAGGGTTAGGGTTAGGGTTAGGGTTAGGGCTAGGGTTAGGGTTAGGGTTAGGGTTACGGCTAGGGTTAGGGTTAGGGTTAGGTTAGGCTTAGGGTTAGGAGTTAGGGTTAGGGTTTCTATTAGGTTAGTTTTAAGGGCTAAGGTTAGTTTTAGGGTTAAGGTTGGGTTAGGGTTAGGATTAGGGTTAGGGTACGACTTAGGGCTAGGGTTAGGGCTAGGGTTAGGGTTAGGGTTTAGGGTTAGGGTTAGGGTTAGGGGTTAGGGGTTAGGGGTTAGGCTTAGGGTTAGCGTTACGGTTAGGGGTTAGGGGTTAGGGTTAGGGCTAAGGTTAGGGTTAGGGTTAGGGTTAGGGTTAGGGCTAGGGTTAGGGTTAGGGTTACGGCTAGGGTTAGGGTTAGGGTTAGGTTAGGCTTAGGGTTAGGAGTTAGGGTTAGGGTTTCTATTAGGTTAGTTTTAAGGGCTAAGGTTAGTTTTAGGGTTAAGGTTGGGTTAGGGTTAGGATTAGGGTTAGGGTACGACTTAGGGCTAGGGTTAGGGCTAGGGTTAGGGTTAGGGTTAGGGTTAGGGTTTAGGGTTATGGTTAGGGTTAGGGGTTAGGGGTTAGGGGTTAGGCTTAGGGTTAGCGTTACGGTTAGGGGTTAGGGGTTAGGGTTAGGGCTAAGGTTAGGGTTAGGGTTAGGGTTAGGGTTAGGGCTAGGGTTAGGGTTAGGGTTAGGGTTACGGCTAGGGTTAGGGTTAGGGTTAGGTTAGGCTTAGGGTTAGGAGTTAGGGTTAGGGTTTCTATTAGGTTAGTTTTAAGGGCTAAGGTTAGTTTTAGGGTTAAGGTTGGGTTAGGGTTAGGATTAGGGTTAGGGTACGACTTAGGGCTAGGGTTAGGGCTAGGGTTAGGGTTAGGGTTAGGGTTAGGGGTTAGGGTTAGGGTTAGGGTTAGGGGTTAGGGGTTAGGGGTTAGGCTTAGGGTTAGCGTTACGGTTAGGGGTTAGGGGTTAGGGTTAGGGCTAAGGTTAGGGTTAGGGTTAGGGTTAGGGTTAGGGCTAGGGTTAGGGTTAGGGTTAGGGTTACGGCTAGGGTTAGGGTTAGGGTTAGGTTAGGCTTAGGGTTAGGAGTTAGGGTTAGGGTTTCTATTAGGTTAGTTTTAAGGGCTAAGGTTAGTTTTAGGGTTAAGGTTGGGTTAGGGTTAGGATTAGGGTTAGGGTACGACTTAGGGCTAGGGTTAGGGCTAGGGTTAGGGTTAGGGTTAGGGTTAGGGTTTAGGGTTATGGTTAGGGTTAGGGGTTAGGGGTTAGGGGTTAGGCTTAGGGTTAGCGTTACGGTTAGGGGTTAGGGGTTAGGGTTAGGGCTAAGGTTAGGGTTAGGGTTAGGGTTAGGGTTAGGGTTAGGGCTAGGGTTAGGGTTAGGGTTAGGGTTACGGCTAGGGTTAGGGTTAGGGTTAGGTTAGGCTTAGGGTTAGGAGTTAGGGTTAGGGTTTCTATTAGGTTAGTTTTAAGGGCTAAGGTTAGTTTTAGGGTTAAGGTTGGGTTAGGGTTAGGATTAGGGTTAGGGTACGACTTAGGGCTAGGGTTAGGGCTAGGGTTAGGGTTAGGGTTAGGGTTAGGGTTTAGGGTTATGGTTAGGGTTAGGGGTTAGGGGTTAGGGGTTAGGCTTAGGGTTAGCGTTACGGTTAGGGGTTAGGGGTTAGGGTTAGGGCTAAGGTTAGGGTTAGGGTTAGGGTTAGGGTTAGGGTTAGGGTTAGGGTTACGGCTAGGGTTAGGGTTAGGGTTAGGTTAGGCTTAGGGTTAGGAGTTAGGGTTAGGGTTTCTATTAGGTTAGTTTTAAGGGCTAAGGTTAGTTTTAGGGTTAAGGTTGGGTTAGGGTTAGGATTAGGGTTAGGGTACGACTTAGGGCTAGGGTTAGGGCTAGGGTTAGGGTTAGGGTTAGGGTTAGGGTTTAGGGTTATGGTTAGGGTTAGGGGTTAGGGGTTAGGGGTTAGGCTTTGGGTTAGCGTTACGGTTAGGGGTTAGGGGTTAGGGTTAGGGTTAGGGTTAGGGTTAGGGTTACGGCTAGGGTTAGGGTTAGGGTTAGGTTAGGCTTAGGGTTAGGAGTTAGGGTTAGGGTTTCTATTAGGTTAGTTTTAAGGGCTAAGGTTAGTTTTAGGGTTAAGGTTGGGTTAGGGTTAGGATTAGGGTTAGGGTACGACTTAGGGCTAGGGTTAGGGCTAGGGTTAGGGTTAGGGTTAGGGTTAGGGGTTAGGGTTAGGGTTAGGGTTAGGGGTTAGGGGTTAGGGGTTAGGCTTAGGGTTAGCGTTACGGTTAGGGGTTAGGGGTTAGGGTTAGGGCTAAGGTTAGGGTTAGGGTTAGGGTTAGGGTTAGGGCTAGGGTTAGGGTTAGGGTTAGGGTTACGGCTAGGGTTAGGGTTAGGGTTAGGTTAGGCTTAGGGTTAGGAGTTAGGGTTAGGGTTTCTATTAGGTTAGTTTTAAGGGCTAAGGTTAGTTTTAGGGTTAAGGTTGGGTTAGGGTTAGGATTAGGGTTAGGGTACGACTTAGGGCTAGGGTTAGGGCTAGGGTTAGGGTTAGGGTTAGGGTTAGGGTTAGGGTTTAGGGTTATGGTTAGGGTTAGGGGTTAGGGGTTAGGGGTTAGGCTTAGGGTTAGCGTTACGGTTAGGGGTTAGGGGTTAGGGTTAGGGCTAAGGTTAGGCTTAGGGTTAGGGTTAGGGTTAGGGCTAGGGTTAGGGTTAGGGTTAGGGTTACGGCTAGGGTTAGGGTTAGGGTTAGGTTAGGCTTAGGCTTAGGAGTTAGGGTTAGGGTTTCTATTAGGTTAGTTTTAAGGGCTAAGGTTAGTTTTAGGGTTAAGGTTGGGTTAGGGTTAGGATTAGGGTTAGGGTACGACTTAGGGCTAGGGTTAGGGCTAGGGTTAGGGTTAGGGTTAGGGTTAGGGTTTAGGGTTATGGTTAGGGTTAGGGGTTAGGGGTTAGGGGTTAGGCTTAGGGTTAGCGTTACGGTTAGGGGTTAGGGGTTAGGGTTAGGGCTAAGGTTAGGGTTAGGGTTAGGGTTAGGGTTAGGGTTAGGGCTAGGGTTAGGGTTAGGGTTAGGGTTACGGCTAGGGTTAGGGTTAGGGTTAGGTTAGGCTTAGGGTTAGGAGTTAGGGTTAGGGTTTCTATTAGGTTAGTTTTAAGGGCTAAGGTTAGTTTTAGGGTTAAGGTTGGGTTAGGGTTAGGATTAGGGTTAGGGTACGACTTAGGGCTAGGCTTAGGGCTAGGGTTAGGGTTAGGGTTAGGGTTAGGGTTTAGGGTTATGGTTAGGGTTAGGGGTTAGGGGTTAGGGGTTAGGCTTAGGGTTAGCGTTACGGTTAGGGGTTAGGGGTTAGGGTTAGGGCTAAGGTTAGGGTTAGGGTTAGGGTTAGGGTTAGGGCTAGGGTTAGGGTTAGGGTTAGGGTTACGGCTAGGGTTAGGGTTAGGGTTAGGTTAGGCTTAGGGTTAGGAGTTAGGGTTAGGGTTTCTATTAGGTTAGTTTTAAGGGCTAAGGTTAGTTTTAGGGTTAAGGTTGGGTTAGGGTTAGGATTAGGGTTAGGGTACGACTTAGGGCTAGGGTTAGGGCTAGGGTTAGGGTTAGGGTTAGGGTTAGGGTTTAGGGTTATGGTTAGTGTTAGGGGTTAGGGGTTAGGGGTTAGGCTTAGGGTTAGCGTTACGGTTAGGGGTTAGGGGTTAGGGTTAGGGCTAAGGTTAGGGTTAGGGTTAGGGTTAGGGTTAGGGCTAGGGTTAGGGTTAGGGTTAGGGTTACGGCTAGGGTTAGGGTTAGGGTTAGGTTAGGCTTAGGGTTAGGAGTTAGGGTTAGGGTTTCTATTAGGTTAGTTTTAAGGGCTAAGGTTAGTTTTAGGGTTAAGGTTGGGTTAGGGTTAGGATTAGGGTTAGGGTACGACTTAGGGCTAGGGTTAGGGCTAGGGTTAGGGTTAGGGTTAGGGTTAGGGTTTAGGGTTATGGTTAGTGTTAGGGGTTAGGGGTTAGGGGTTAGGCTTAGGGTTAGCGTTACGGTTAGGGGTTAGGGGTTAGGGTTAGGGCTAAGGTTAGGGTTAGGGTTAGGGTTAGGGTTAGGGTTAGGGCTAGGGTTAGGGTTAGGGTTAGGGTTACGGCTAGGGTTAGGGTTAGGGTTAGGTTAGGCTTAGGGTTAGGAGTTAGGGTTAGGGTTTCTATTAGGTTAGTTTTAAGGGCTAAGGTTAGTTTTAGGGTTAAGGTTGGGTTAGGGTTAGGATTAGGGTTAGGGTACGACTTAGGGCTAGGGTTAGGGCTAGGGTTAGGGTTAGGGTTAGGGTTAGGGTTTAGGGTTATGGTTAGGGTTAGGGGTTAGGGGTTAGGGGTTAGGCTTAGGGTTAGCGTTACGGTTAGGGGTTAGGGGTTAGGGTTAGGGCTAAGGTTAGGGTTAGGGTTAGGGTTAGGGTTAGGGCTAGGGTTAGGGTTAGGGTTAGGGTTACGGCTAGGGTTAGGGTTAGGGTTAGGTTAGGCTTAGGGTTAGGAGTTAGGGTTAGGGTTTCTATTAGGTTAGTTTTAAGGGCTAAGGTTAGTTTTAGGGTTAAGGTTGGGTTAGGGTTAGGATTAGGGTTAGGGTACGACTTAGGGCTATGGTTAGGGCTAGGGTTAGGGTTAGGGTTAGGGTTAGGGTTTAGGGTTATGGTTAGGGTTAGGGGTTAGGGGTTAGGGGTTAGGCTTTGGGTTAGCGTTACGGTTAGGGGTTAGGGGTTAGGGTTAGGGTTAGGGTTAGGGCTAGGGTTAGGGTTAGGGTTAGGGTTACGGCTAGGGTTAGGGTTAGGGTTAGGTTAGGCTTAGGGTTAGGAGTTAGGGTTAGGGTTTCTATTAGGTTAGTTTTAAGGGCTAAGGTTAGTTTTAGGGTTAAGGTTGGGTTAGGGTTAGGATTAGGGTTAGGGTACGACTTAGGGCTAGGGTTAGGGCTAGGGTTAGGGTT
The DNA here is from genome assembly GCF_964188355.1 of Buteo buteo. Lineage (NCBI taxonomy): Eukaryota > Metazoa > Chordata > Aves > Accipitriformes > Accipitridae > Buteo > Buteo buteo. The sequence continues at coordinate 105,919 of NW_027439300.1, forward strand.
AGGGTTAGGGTTAGGGGTTAGGGTTAGGGTTAGGGTTAGGGGTTAGGGGTTAGGGGTTAGGCTTAGGGTTAGCGTTACGGTTAGGGGTTAGGGGTTAGGGTTAGGGCTAAGGTTAGGGTTAGGGTTAGGGTTAGGGTTAGGGCTAGGGTTAGGGTTAGGGTTACGGCTAGGGTTAGGGTTAGGGTTAGGTTAGGCTTAGGGTTAGGAGTTAGGGTTAGGGTTTCTATTAGGTTAGTTTTAAGGGCTAAGGTTAGTTTTAGGGTTAAGGTTGGGTTAGGGTTAGGATTAGGGTTAGGGTACGACTTAGGGCTAGGGTTAGGGCTAGGGTTAGGGTTAGGGTTTAGGGTTATGGTTAGGGTTAGGGGTTAGGGGTTAGGGGTTAGGCTTAGGGTTAGCGTTACGGTTAGGGGTTAGGGGTTAGGGTTAGGGCTAAGGTTAGGGTTAGGGTTAGGGTTAGGGTTAGGGCTAGGGTTAGGGTTAGGGTTAGGGTTACGGCTAGGGTTAGGGTTAGGGTTAGGTTAGGCTTAGGGTTAGGAGTTAGGGTTAGGGTTTCTATTAGGTTAGTTTTAAGGGCTAAGGTTAGTTTTAGGGTTAAGGTTGGGTTAGGCTTAGGATTAGGGTTAGGGTACGACTTAGGGCTAGGGTTAGGGCTAGGGTTAGGGTTAGGGTTAGGGTTAGGGTTTAGGGTTATGGTTAGGGTTAGGGGTTAGGGGTTAGGGGTTAGGCTTAGGGTTAGCGTTACGGTTAGGGGTTAGGGTTAGGGCTAAGGTTAGGGTTAGGGTTAGGGTTAGGGTTAGGGTTAGGGCTAGGGTTAGGGTTAGGGTTAGGGTTACGGCTAGGGTTAGGGTTAGGGTTAGGTTAGGCTTAGGGTTAGGATTAGGGTTAGGGTACGACTTAGGGCTAGGGTTAGGGCTAGGGTTAGGGCTAGGGTTAGGGTTTAGGGTTATGGTTAGGGTTGGGGGTTAGGGGTTAGGGGTTAGGCTTAGGGTTAGCGTTACGGTTAGGGGTTAGGGGTTAGGGTTAGGGCTAAGGTTAGGGTTAGGGTTAGGGTTAGGGTTAGGGCTAGGGTTAGGGTTAGGGTTAGGGTTACGGCTAGGGTTAGGGTTAGGGTTAGGTTAGGCTTAGGGTTAGGAGTTAGGGTTAGGGTTTCTATTAGGTTAGTTTTAAGGGCTAAGGTTAGTTTTAGGGTTAAGGTTGGGTTAGGGTTAGGATTAGGGTTAGGGTACGACTTAGGGCTAGGGTTAGGGTTAGGGTTAGGGTTTAGGGTTATGGTTAGGGTTAGGGGTTAGGGGTTAGGGGTTAGGCTTAGGGTTAGCGTTACGGTTAGGGGTTAGGGGTTAGGGTTAGGGCTAAGGTTAGGGTTAGGGTTAGGGTTAGGGTTAGGGCTAGGGTTAGGGTTAGGGTTAGGATTACGGCTAGGGTTAGGGTTAGGGTTAGGTTAGGCTTAGGGTTAGGAGTTAGGGTTAGGGTTTCTATTAGGTTAGTTTTAAGGGCTAAGGTTAGTTTTAGGGTTAAGGTTGGGTTAGGGTTAGGATTAGGGTTAGGGTACGACTTAGGGCTAGGGTTAGGGTTAGGGTTAGGGTTTAGGGTTATGGTTAGGGTTAGGGGTTAGGGGTTAGGGGTTAGGCTTAGGGTTAGCGTTACGGTTAGGGGTTAGGGGTTAGGGTTAGGGCTAAGGTTAGGGTTAGGGTTAGGGTTAGGGTTAGGGCTAGGGTTAGGGTTAGGGTTAGGGTTACGGCTAGGGTTAGGGTTAGGGTTAGGTTAGGCTTAGGGTTAGGAGTTAGGGTTAGGGTTTCTATTAGGTTAGTTTTAAGGGCTAAGGTTAGTTTTAGGGTTAAGGTTGGGTTAGGGTTAGGATTAGGGTTAGGGTACGACTTAGGGCTAGGGTTAGGGCTAGGGTTAGGGTTAGGGTTAGGGTTAGGGTTTAGGGTTATGGTTAGGGTTAGGGGTTAGGGGTTAGGGGTTAGGCTTAGGGTTAGCGTTACGGTTAGGGGTTAGGGGTTAGGGTTAGGGCTAAGGTTAGGGTTAGGGTTAGGGTTAGGGTTAGGGCTAGGGTTAGGGTTAGGGTTAGGGTTACGGCTAGGGTTAGGGTTAGGGTTAGGTTAGGCTTAGGGTTAGGAGTTAGGGTTAGGGTTTCTATTAGGTTAGTTTTAAGGGCTAAGGTTAGTTTTAGGGTTAAGGTTGGGTTAGGGTTAGGATTAGGGTTAGGGTACGACTTAGGGCTAGGGTTAGGGCTAGGGTTAGGGTTAGGGTTAGGGTTAGGGTTTAGGGTTATGGTTAGGGTTAGGGGTTAGGGGTTAGGGGTTAGGCTTAGGGTTAGCGTTACGGTTAGGGGTTAGGGGTTAGGGTTAGGGCTAAGGTTAGGGTTAGGGTTAGGGTTAGGGTTAGGGCTAGGGTTAGGGTTAGGGTTAGGGTTACGTCTAGGGTTAGGGTTAGGGTTAGGTTAGGCTTAGGGTTAGGAGTTAGGGTTAGGGTTTCTATTAGGTTAGTTTTAAGGGCTAAGGTTAGTTTTAGGGTTAAGGTTGGGTTAGGGTTAGGATTAGGGTTAGGGTACGACTTAGGGCTAGGGTTAGGGCTAGGGTTAGGGTTAGGGTTAGGGTTAGGGTTTAGGGTTAGGGTTAGGGTTAGGGGTTAGGGGTTAGGGGTTAGGCTTAGGGTTAGCGTTACGGTTAGGGGTTAGGGGTTAGGGTTAGGGCTAAGGTTAGGGTTAGGGTTAGGGTTAGGGTTAGGGCTAGGGTTAGGGTTAGGGTTACGGCTAGGGTTAGGGTTAGGGTTAGGTTAGGCTTAGGGTTAGGAGTTAGGGTTAGGGTTTCTATTAGGTTAGTTTTAAGGGCTAAGGTTAGTTTTAGGGTTAAGGTTGGGTTAGGGTTAGGATTAGGGTTAGGGTACGACTTAGGGCTAGGGTTAGGGCTAGGGTTAGGGTTAGGGTTAGGGTTAGGGTTTAGGGTTATGGTTAGGGTTAGGGGTTAGGGGTTAGGGGTTAGGCTTAGGGTTAGCGTTACGGTTAGGGGTTAGGGGTTAGGGTTAGGGCTAAGGTTAGGGTTAGGGTTAGGGTTAGGGTTAGGGCTAGGGTTAGGGTTAGGGTTAGGGTTACGGCTAGGGTTAGGGTTAGGGTTAGGTTAGGCTTAGGGTTAGGAGTTAGGGTTAGGGTTTCTATTAGGTTAGTTTTAAGGGCTAAGGTTAGTTTTAGGGTTAAGGTTGGGTTAGGGTTAGGATTAGGGTTAGGGTACGACTTAGGGCTAGGGTTAGGGCTAGGGTTAGGGTTAGGGTTAGGGTTTAGGGTTATGGTTAGGGTTAGGGGTTAGGGGTTAGGGGTTAGGCTTAGGGTTAGCGTTAAGGTTAGGGGTTAGGGGTTAGGGTTAGGGCTAAGGTTAGGGTTAGGGTTAGGGTTAGGGCTAGGGTTAGGGTTAGGGTTAGGGTTACGGCTAGGGTTAGGGTTAGGGTTAGGTTAGGCTTAGGGTTAGGAGTTAGGGTTAGGGTTTCTATTAGGTTAGTTTTAAGGGCTAAGGTTAGTTTTAGGGTTAAGGTTGGGTTAGGGTACGACTTAGGGCTAGGGTTAGGGCTAGGGTTAGGGTTAGGGTTAGGGTTAGGGTTTAGGGTTATGGTTAGGGTTAGGGGTTAGGGGTTAGGGGTTAGGCTTAGGGTTAGCGTTACGGTTAGGGGTTAGGGGTTAGGGTTAGGGCTAAGGTTAGGGTTACGGTTAGGGTTAGGGTTAGGGCTAGGGTTAGGGTTGGGGTTAGGGTTACGTCTAGGGTTAGGGTTAGGGTTAGGTTAGGCTTAGGGTTAGGAGTTAGGGTTAGGGTTTCTATTAGGTTAGTTTTAAGGGCTAAGGTTAGTTTTAGGGTTAAGGTTGGGTTAGGGTTAGGATTAGGGTTAGGGTACGACTTAGGGCTAGGGTTAGGGCTAGGGTTAGGGTTAGGGTTAGGGTTAGGGTTTAGGGTTAGGGTTAGTGTTAGGGGTTAGGGGTTAGGGGTTAGGCTTAGGGTTAGCGTTACGGTTAGGGGTTAGGGGTTAGGGTTAGGGCTAAGGTTAGGGTTAGGGTTAGGGTTAGGGTTAGGGCTAGGGTTAGGGTTAGGGTTAGGGTTACGGCTAGGGTTAGGGTTAGGGTTAGGTTAGGCTTAGGGTTAGGAATTAGGGTTAGGGTTTCTATTAGGTTAGTTTTAAGGGCTAAGGTTAGTTTTAGGGTTAAGGTTGGGTTAGGGTTAGGATTAGGGTTAGGGTACGACTTAGGGCTAGGGTTAGGGCTAGGGTTAGGGTTAGGGTTAGGGTTAGGGTTTAGGGTTATGGTTAGGGTTAGGGGTTAGGGGTTAGGCTTAGGGTTAGCGTTACGGTTAGGGGTTAGGGGTTAGGGTTAGGGCTAAGGTTAGGGTTAGGGTTAGGGTTAGGGTTAGGGCTAGGGTTAGGGTTAGGGTTAGGGTTACGGCTAGGGTTAGGGTTAGGGTTAGGTTAGGCTTAGGGTTAGGAGTTAGGGTTAGGGTTTCTATTAGGTTAGATTTAAGGGCTAAAGTTAGTTTTAGGGTTAAGGTTGGGTTAGGGTTAGGATTAGGGTTAGGGTACGACTTAGGGCTAGGGTTAGGGCTAGGGTTAGGGTTAGGGTTAGGGTTAGGGTTAGGGTTTAGGGTTATGGTTAGGGTTAGGGGTTAGGGGTTAGGGGTTAGGTTTAGGGTTAGCGTTACGGTTAGGGGTTAGGGGTTAGGGTTAGGGCTAAGGTTAGGGTTAGGGTTAGGGTTAGGGTTAGGGCTAGGGTTAGGGTTAGGGTTAGGGTTACGGCTAGGGTTAGGGTTAGGGTTAGGTTAGGCTTAGGGTTAGGAGTTAGGGTTAGGGTTTCTATTAGGTTAGTTTTAAGGGCTAAGGTTAGTTTTAGGGTTAAGGTTCGGTTAGGGTTAGGATTAGGGTTAGGGTACGACTTAGGGCTAGGGTTAGGGCTAGGGTTAGGGTTAGGGTTAGGGTTAGGGTTTAGGGTTATGGTTAGGGTTAGGGGTTAGGGGTTAGGGGTTAGGCTTAGGGTTAGCGTTACGGTTAGGGGTTAGGGGTTAGGGTTAGGGCTAAGGTTAGGGTTAGGGTTAGGGTTAGGGTTAGGGTTAGGGCTAGGGTTAGGGTTAGGGTTAGGGTTACGGCTAGGGTTAGGGTTAGGGTTAGGTTAGGCTTAGGGTTAGGAGTTAGGGTTAGGGTTTCTATTAGGTTAGTTTTAAGGGCTAAGGTTAGTTTTAGGGTTAAGGTTGGGTTAGGGTTAGGATTAGGGTTAGGGTACGACTTAGGGCTAGGGTTAGGGTTAGGGTTAGGGTTAGGGTTTAGGGTTATGGTTAGGGTTAGGGGTTAGGGGTTAGGGGTTAGGCTTAGGGTTAGCGTTACGGTTAGGGGTTAGGGGTTAGGGTTAGGGCTAAGGTTAGGGTTACGGTTAGGGTTAGGGTTAGGGCTAGGGTTAGGGTTGGGGTTAGGGTTACGTCTAGGGTTAGGGTTAGGGTTAGGTTAGGCTTAGGGTTAGGAGTTAGGGTTAGGGTTTCTATTAGGTTAGTTTTAAGGGCTAAGGTTAGTTTTAGGGTTAAGGTTGGGTTAGGGTTAGGATTAGGGTTAGGGTACGACTTAGGGCTAGGGTTAGGGCTAGGGTTAGGGTTAGGGTTAGGGTTAGGGTTTAGGGTTAGGGTTAGTGTTAGGGGTTAGGGGTTAGGGGTTAGGCTTAGGGTTAGCGTTACGGTTAGGGGTTAGGGGTTAGGGTTAGGGCTAAGGTTAGGGTTAGGGTTAGGGTTAGGGTTAGGGTTAGGGCTAGGGTTAGGGTTAGGGTTAGGGTTACGGCTAGGGTTAGGGTTAGGGTTAGGTTAGGCTTAGGGTTAGGAGTTAGGGTTAGGGTTTCTATTAGGTTAGTTTTAAGGGCTAAGGTTAGTTTTAGGGTTAAGGTTGGGTTAGGGTTAGGATTAGGGTTAGGGTACGACTTAGGGCTAGGGTTAGGGCTAGGGTTAGGGTTAGGGTTAGGGTTAGGGTTTAGGGTTATGGTTAGGGTTAGGGGTTAGGGGTTAGGGGTTAGGCTTAGGGTTAGCGTTACGGTTAGGGGTTAGGGGTTAGGGTTAGGGCTAAGGTTAGGGTTAGGGTTAGGGTTAGGGTTAGGGCTAGGGTTAGGGTTAGGGTTAGGGTTACGGCTAGGGTTAGGGTTAGGGTTAGGTTAGGCTTAGGGTTAGGAGTTAGGGTTAGGGTTTCTATTAGGTTAGTTTTAAGGGCTAAGGTTAGTTTTAGGGTTAAGGTTGGGTTAGGGTTAGGATTAGGGTTAGGGTACGACTTAGGGCTAGGGTTAGGGCTAGGGTTAGGGTTAGGGTTAGGGTTAGGGTTTAGGGTTATGGTTAGGGTTAGGGGTTAGGGGTTAGGCTTAGGGTTAGCGTTACGGTTAGGGGTTAGGGGTTAGGGTTACGGTTAGGGTTAGGGTTAGGGCTAGGGTTAGGGTTAGGGTTAGGGTTACGGCTAGGTTTAGGGTTAGGGTTAGGTTAGGCTTAGGGTTAGGAGTTAGGGTTAGGGTTTCTATTAGGTTAGTTTTAAGGGCTAAGGTTAGTTTTAGGGTTAAGGTTGGGTTAGGGTTAGGATTAGGGTTAGGGTACGACTTAGGGCTAGGGTTAGGGCTAGGGTTAGGGTTATGGTTAGGGTTAGGGGTTAGGGTTAGGGTTAGGGTTAGGGGTTAGGGGTTAGGGGTTAGGCTTAGGGTTAGCGTTACGGTTAGGGGTTAGGGGTTAGGGTTAGGGCTAAGGTTAGGGTTAGGGTTAGGGTTAGGGTTAGGGCTAGGGTTAGGGTTAGGGTTAGGGTTACGGCTAGGGTTAGGGTTAGGGTTAGGTTAGGCTTAGGGTTAGGAGTTAGGGTTAGGGTTTCTATTAGGTTAGTTTTAAGGGCTAAGGTTAGTTTTAGGGTTAAGGTTGGGTTAGGGTTAGGATTAGGGTTAGGGTACGACTTAGGGCTAGGGTTAGGGCTAGGGTTATGGTTAGGGTTAGGGTTAGGGTTTAGGGTTATGGTTAGGGTTAGGGGTTAGGGGTTAGGGGTTAGGCTTAGGGTTAGCGTTACGGTTAGGGGTTAGGGGTTAGGGTTAGGGCTAAGGTTAGGGTTAGGGTTAGGGTTAGGGTTAGGGCTAGGGTTAGGGTTAGGGTTAGGGTCACGGCTAGGGTTAGGGTTAGGGTTAGGTTAGGCTTAGGGTTAGGAGTTAGGGTTAGGGTTTCTATTAGGTTAGTTTTAAGGGCTAAGGTTAGTTTTAGGGTTAAGGTTGGGTTAGGGTTAGGATTAGGGTTAGGGTACGACTTAGGGCTAGGGTTAGGGCTAGGGTTAGGGTTAGGGTTTAGGGTTAGGGTTAGGGTTAGGGGTTAGGGGTTAGGGGTTAGGCTTAGGGTTAGCGTTACGGTTAGGGGTTAGGGGTTAGGGTTAGGGCTAAGGTTAGGGTTAGGGTTAGGGTTAGGGCTAGGGTTAGGGTTAGGGTTAGGTTAGGCTTAGGGTTAGGAGTTAGGGTTAGGGTTTCTATTAGGTTAGTTTTAAGGGCTAAGGTTAGTTTTAGGGTTAAGGTTGGGTTAGGGTTAGGATTAGGGTTAGGGTACGACTTAGGGCTAGGGTTAGGGCTAGGGTTAGGGTTAGGGTTAGGGTTAGGGTTTAGGGTTATGGTTAGGGTTAGGGGTTAGGGGTTAGGGGTTAGGCTTAGGGTTAGCGTTACGGTTAGGGGTTAGGGGTTAGGGTTAGGGCTAAGGTTAGGGTTAGGGTTAGGGTTAGGGTTAGGGCTAGGGTTAGGGTTAGGGTTAGGGTTACGGCTAGGGTTAGGGTTAGGGTTAGGTTAGGCTTAGGGTTAGGAGTTAGGGTTAGGGTTTCTATTAGGTTAGTTTTAAGGGCTAAGGTTAGTTTTAGGGTTAAGGTTGGGTTAGGGTTAGGATTAGGGTTAGGGTACGACTTAGGGCTAGGGTTAGGGCTAGGGTTAGGGTTAGGGTTAGGGTTAGGGTTTAGGGTTATGGTTAGGGTTAGGGGTTAGGGGTTAGGGGTTAGGCTTAGGGTTAGCGTTACGGTTAGGGGTTAGGGGTTAGGGTTAGGGCTAAGGTTAGGGTTAGGGTTAGGGTTAGGGTTAGGGCTAGGGTTAGGGTTAGGGTTAGGGTTACGGCTAGGGTTAGGGTTAGGGTTAGGTTAGGCTTAGGGTTAGGAGTTAGGGTTAGGGTTTCTATTAGGTTAGTTTTAAGGGCTAAGGTTAGTTTTAGGGTTAAGGTTGGGTTAGGGTTAGGATTAGGGTTAGGGTACGACTTAGGGCTAGGGTTAGGGCTAGGGTTAGGGTTAGGGTTAGGGTTAGGGTTTAGGGTTAGCGTTAGGGTTAGGGGTTAGGGGTTAGGGGTTAGGCTTAGGGTTAGCGTTACGGTTAGGGGTTAGGGGTTAGGGTTAGGGCTAAGGTTAGGGTTAGGGTTAGGGTTAGGGTTAGGGCTAGGGTTAGGGTTAGGGTTAGGGTTACGGCTAGGGTTAGGGTTAGGGTTAGGTTAGGCTTAGGGTTAGGAGTTAGGGTTAGGGTTTCTATTAGGTTAGTTTTAAGGGCTAAGGTTAGTTTTAGGGTTAAGGTTGGGTTAGGGTTAGGATTAGGGTTAGGGTACGACTTAGGGCTAGGGTTAGGGTTAGGGTTAGGGTTAGGGTTTAGGGTTATGGTTAGGGTTAGGCGTTAGGGGTTAGGGGTTAGGCTTAGGGTTAGCGTTACGGTTAGGGGTTAGGGGTTAGGGTTAGGGCTAAGGTTAGGGTTAGGGTTAGGGCTAGGGTTAGGGTTAGGGTTAGGGTTACGGCTAGGGTTAGGGTTAGGGTTAGGTTAGGCTTAGGGTTAGGAGTTAGGGTTAGGGTTTCTATTAGGTTAGTTTTAAGGGCTAAGGTTAGTTTTAGGGTTAAGGTTGGGTTAGGGTTAGGATTAGGGTTAGGGTACGACTTAGGGCTAGGGTTAGGGTTAGGGTTAGGGTTAGGGTTTAGGGTTATGGTTAGGGTTAGGGGTTAGGGGTTAGGGGTTAGGCTTAGGGTTAGCGTTACGGTTAGGGGTTAGGGGTTAGGGTTAGGGCTAAGGTTAGGGTTAGGGTTAGGGTTAGGGTTAGGGCTAGGGTTAGGGTTAGGGTTAGGGTTACGGCTAGGGTTAGGGTTAGGGTTAGGTTAGGCTTAGGGTTAGGAGTTAGGGTTAGGGTTTCTATTAGGTTAGTTTTAAGGGCTAAGGTTAGTTTTAGGGTTAAGGTTGGGTTAGGGTTAGGATTAGGGTTAGGGTACGACTTAGGGCTAGGCTTAGGGCTAGGGTTAGTGATAGGGTTAGGGTTAGGGTTTAGGGTTAGGGTTAGGGTTAGGGGTTAGGGGTTAGGGGTTAGGCTTAGGGTTAGCGTTACGGTTAGGGGTTAGGGGTTAGGGTTAGGGCTAAGGTTAGGGTTAGGGTTAGGGTTAGGGCTAGGGTTAGGGTTAGGGTTAGGGTTACGGCTAGGGTTAGGGTTAGGGTTAGGTTAGGCTTAGGGTTAGGAGTTAGGGTTAGGGTTTCTATTAGGTTAGTTATAAGGGCTAAGGTTAGTTTTAGGGTTAAGGTTGGGTTAGGGTTAGGATTAGGGTTAGGGTACGACTTAGGGCTAGGGTTAGGGCTAGGGTTAGGGTTAGGGTTAGGGTTAGGGTTTAGGGTTATGGTTAGGGTTAGGGGTTAGGGGTTAGGGGTTAGGCTTAGGGTTAGCGTTACGGTTAGGGGTTAGGGGTTAGGGTTAGGGCTAAGGTTAGGGTTAGGGTTAGGGTTAGGGTTAGGGCTAGGGTTAGGGTTAGGGTTAGGGTTACGGCTAGGGTTAGTGTTAGGGTTAGGTTAGGCTTAGGGTTAGGAGTTAGGGTTAGGGTTTCTATTAGGTTAGTTTTAAGGGCTAAGGTTAGTTTTAGGGTTAAGGTTGGGTTAGGGTTAGGATTAGGGTTAGGGTACGACTTAGGGCTAGGGTTAGGGCTAGGGTTAGGGTTAGGGTTAGGGTTTAGGGTTATGGTTAGGGTTAGGGGTTAGGGGTTAGGGGTTAGGCTTAGGGTTAGCGTTACGGTTAGGGGTTAGGGGTTAGGGTTAGGGCTAAGGTTAGGGTTAGGGTTAGGGTTAGGGTTAGGGCTAGGGTTAGGGTTAGGGTTAGGGTTACGGCTAGGGTTAGGGTTAGGGTTAGGTTAGGCTTAGGGTTAGGAGTTAGGGTTAGGGTTTCTATTAGGTTAGTTATAAGGGCTAAGGTTAGTTTTAGGGTTAAGGTTGGGTTAGGGTTAGGATTAGGGTTAGGGTACGACTTAGGGCTAGGGTTAGGGCTAGGGTTAGGGTTAGGGTTAGGGTTAGGGTTTAGGGTTATGGTTAGGGTTAGGGGTTAGGGGTTAGGGGTTAGGCTTAGGGTTAGCGTTACGGTTAGGGGTTAGGGGTTAGGGTTAGGGCTAAGGTTAGGGTTAGGGTTAGGGTTAGGGTTAGGGCTAGGGTTAGGGTTAGGGTTAGGGTTACGGCTAGGGTTAGTGTTAGGGTTAGGTTAGGCTTAGGGTTAGGAGTTAGGGTTAGGGTTTCTATTAGGTTAGTTTTAAGGGCTAAGGTTAGTTTTAGGGTTAAGGTTGGGTTAGGGTTAGGATTAGGGTTAGGGTACGACTTAGGGCTAGGGTTAGGGCTAGGGTTAGGGTTAGGGTTAGGGTTTAGGGTTATGGTTAGGGTTAGGGGTTAGGGGTTAGGGGTTAGGCTTAGGGTTAGCGTTACGGTTAGGGGTTAGGGGTTAGGGTTAGGGCTAAGGTTAGGGTTAGGGTTAGGGTTAGGGTTAGGGCTAGGGTTAGGGTTAGGGTTAGGGTTACGGCTAGGGTTAGGGTTAGGGTTAGGTTAGGCTTAGGGTTAGGAGTTAGGGTTAGGGTTTCTATTAGGTTAGTTTTAAGGGCTAAGGTTAGTTTTAGGGTTAAGGTTGGGTTAGGGTTAGGATTAGGGTTAGGGTACGACTTAGGGCTAGGGTTAGGGCTAGGGTTAGGGTTAGGGTTAGGGTTAGGGTTTAGGGTTATGGTTAGGGTTAGGGGTTAGGGGTTAGGGGTTAGGCTTAGGGTTAGCGTTACGGTTAGGGGTTAGGGTTAGGGCTAAGGTTAGTGTTAGGGTTAGGGTTAGGGTTAGGGTTAGGGCTAGGGTTAGGGTTAGGGTTAGGGTTACGGCTAGGGTTAGGGTTAGGGTTAGGTTAGGCTTATGGTTAGGATTAGGGTTAGGGTACGACTTAGGGCTAGGGTTAGGGCTAGGGTTAGGGTTAGGGTTAGGGTTTAGGGTTATGGTTAGGGTTAGGGGTTAGGGGTTAGGGGTTAGGCTTAGGGTTAGCGTTACGGTTAGGGGTTAGGGGTTAGGGTTAGGGCTAAGGTTAGGGTTAGGGTTAGGGTTAGGGTTAGGGCTAGGGTTAGGGTTAGGGTTAGGGTTACGGCTAGGGTTAGGGTTAGGGTTAGGTTAGGCTTAGGGTTAGGAGTTAGGGTTAGGGTTTCTATTAGGTTAGTTTTAAGGGCTAAGGTTAGTTTTAGGGTTAAGGTTGGGTTAGGGTTAGGATTAGGGTTAGGGTACGACTTAGGGCTAGGGTTAGGGTTAGGGTTAGGGTTAGGGTTTAGGGTTATGGTTAGGGTTAGGGGTTAGGGGTTAGGGGTTAGGCTTAGGGTTAGTGTTACGGTTAGGGGTTAGGGGTTAGGGTTAGGGCTAAGGTTAGGGTTAGGGTTAGGGTTAGGGTTAGGGCTAGGGTTAGGGTTAGGGTTAGGGTTACGGCTAGGGTTAGGGTTAGGGTTAGGTTAGGCTTAGGGTTAGGAGTTAGGGTTAGGGTTTCTATTAGGTTAGTTTTAAGGGCTAAGGTTAGTTTTAGGGTTAAGGTTGGGTTAGGGTTAGGATTAGGGTTAGGGTACGACTTAGGGCTAGGTTTAGGGCTAGGGCTAGGGTTAGGGTTAGGGTTAGGGTTTAGGGTTATGGTTAGGGTTAGGGGTTAGGGGTTAGGGGTTAGGCTTAGGGTTAGCGTTACGGTTAGGGGTTAGGGGTTAGGGTTAGGGCTAAGGTTAGGGTTAGGGTTAGGGTTAGGGTTAGGGCTAGGGTTAGGGTTAGGGTTAGGGTTACGGCTAGGGTTAGGGTTAGGGTTAGGTTAGGCTTAGGGTTAGGAGTTAGGGTTAGGGTTTCTATTAGGTTAGTTTTAAGGGCTAAGGTTAGTTTTAGGGTTAAGGTTGGGTTAGGGTTAGGATTAGGGTTAGGGTACGACTTAGGGCTAGGGTTAGGGTTAGGGTTAGGGTTTAGGGTTATGTTTAGGGTTAGGGGTTAGGGGTTAGGCTTAGGGTTAGCGTTACGGTTAGGGGTTAGGGGTTAGGGTTAGGGCTAAGGTTAGGGTTAGGGTTAGGGTTAGGGTTAGGGCTAGGGTTAGGGTTAGGGTTAGGGTTACGGCTAGGGTTAGGGTTAGGGTTAGGTTAGGCTTAGGGTTAGGAGTTAGGGTTAGGGTTTCTATTAGGTTAGTTTTAAGGGCTAAGGTTAGTTTTAGGGTTAAGGTTGGGTTAGGCTTAGGATTAGGGTTAGGGTACGACTTAGGGCTAGGGTTAGGGCTAGGGTTAGGGTTAGGGTTAGGGTTAGGGTTTAGGGTTATGGTTAGGGTTAGGGGTTAGGGGTTAGGGGTTAGGCTTAGGGTTAGCGTTACGGTTAGGGGTTAGGGTTAGGGCTAAGGTTAGTGTTAGGGTTAGGGTTAGGGTTAGGGTTAGGGCTAGGGTTAGGGTTAGGGTTAGGGTTACGGCTAGGGTTAGGGTTAGGTTAGGCTTATGGTTAGGATTAGGGTTAGGGTACGACTTAGGGCTAGGGTTAGGGCTAGGGTTAGGGTTAGGGTTAGGGTTTAGGGTTATGGTTAGGGTTAGGGGTTAGGGGTTAGGGGTTAGGCTTAGGGTTAGCGTTACGGTTAGGGGTTAGGGGTTAGGGTTAGGGCTAAGGTTAGGGTTAGGGTTAGGGTTAGGGTTAGGGCTAGGGTTAGGGTTAGGGTTAGGGTTACGGCTAGGGTTAGGGTTAGGGTTAGGTTAGGCTTAGGGTTAGGAGTTAGGGTTAGGGTTTCTATTAGGTTAGTTTTAAGGGCTAAGGTTAGTTTTAGGGTTAAGGTTGGGTTAGGGTTAGGATTAGGGTTAGGGTACGACTTAGGGCTAGGGTTAGGGTTAGGGTTAGGGTTAGGGTTTAGGGTTATGGTTAGGGTTAGGGGTTAGGGGTTAGGGGTTAGGCTTAGGGTTAGCGTTACGGTTAGGGGTTAGGGGTTAGGGTTAGGGCTAAGGTTAGGGTTAGGGTTAGGGTTAGGGTTAGGGCTAGGGTTAGGGTTAGGGTTAGGGTTACGGCTAGGGTTAGGGTTAGGGTTAGGTTAGGCTTAGGGTTAGGAGTTAGGGTTAGGGTTTCTATTAGGTTAGTTTTAAGGGCTAAGGTTAGTTTTAGGGTTAAGGTTGGGTTAGGGTTAGGATTAGGGTTAGGGTACGACTTAGGGCTAGGTTTAGGGCTAGGGCTAGGGTTAGGGTTAGGGTTAGGGTTTAGGGTTATGGTTAGGGTTAGGGGTTAGGGGTTAGGGGTTAGGCTTAGGGTTAGCGTTACGGTTAGGGGTTAGGGGTTAGGGTTAGGGCTAAGGTTAGGGTTAGGGTTAGGGTTAGGGTTAGGGCTAGGGTTAGGGTTAGGGTTAGGGTTACGGCTAGGGTTAGGGTTAGGGTTAGGTTAGGCTTAGGGTTAGGAGTTAGGGTTAGGGTTTCTATTAGGTTAGTTTTAAGGGCTAAGGTTAGTTTTAGGGTTAAGGTTGGGTTAGGGTTAGGATTAGGGTTAGGGTACGACTTAGGGCTAGGGTTAGGGTTAGGGTTAGGGTTTAGGGTTATGTTTAGGGTTAGGGGTTAGGGGTTAGGCTTAGGGTTAGCGTTACGGTTAGGGGTTAGGGGTTAGGGTTAGGGCTAAGGTTAGGGTTAGGGTTAGGGTTAGGGTTAGGGCTAGGGTTAGGGTTAGGGTTAGGGTTACGGCTAGGGTTAGGGTTAGGGTTAGGTTAGGCTTAGGTTTAGGAGTTAGGGTTAGGGTTTCTATTAGGTTAGTTTTAAGGGCTAAGGTTAGTTTTAGGGTTAAGGTTGGGTTAGGGTTAGGATTAGGGTTAGGGTACGACTTAGGGCTAGGGTTAGGGCTAGGGTTAGGGTTAGGGTTAGGGTTAGGGTTTAGGGTTATGGTTAGGGTTAGGGGTTAGGGGTTAGGGGTTAGGCTTAGGGTTAGCGTTACGGTTAGGGGTTAGGGGTTAGGGTTAGGGCTAAGGTTAGGGTTAGGGTTAGGGTTAGGGTTAGGGCTAGGGTTAGGGTTAGGGTTAGGGTTACGGCTAGGGTTAGGGTTAGGGTTAGGTTAGGCTTAGGGTTAGGAGTTAGGGTTAGGGTTTCTATTAGGTTAGTTTTAAGGGCTAAGGTTAGTTTTAGGGTTAAGGTTGGGTTAGGGTTAGGATTAGGGTTAGGGTACGACTTAGGGCTAGGGTTAGGGCTAGGGTTAGGGTTAGGGTTAGGGTTAGGGTTTAGGGTTAGGGTTAGGGTTAGGGGTTAGGGGTTAGGGGTTAGGCTTAGGGTTAGCGTTACGGTTAGGGGTTAGGGGTTAGGGTTAGGGCTAAGGTTAGGGTTAGGGTTAGGGTTAGGGTTAGGGCTAGGGTTAGGGTTAGGGTTAGGGTTACGGATAGGGTTAGGGTTAGGGTTAGGTTAGGCTTAGGGTTAGGAGTTAGGGTTAGGGTTTCTATTAGGTTAGTTTTAAGGGCTAAGGTTAGTTTTAGGGTTAAGGTTGGGTTAGGGTTAGGATTAGGGTTAGGGTACGACTTAGGGCTAGGGTTAGGGTTAGGGTTAGGGTTAGGGTTTAGGGTTATGTTTAGTGTTAGGGGTTAGGGGTTAGGGGTTAGGCTTAGGGTTAGCGTTACGGTTAGGGGTTAGGGGTTAGGGTTAGGGCTAAGGTTAGGGTTAGGGTTAGGGTTAGGGCTAGGGTTAGGGTTAGGGTTAGGGTTACGGCTAGGGTTAGGGTTAGGGTTAGGTTAGGCTTAGGGTTAGGAGTTAGGGTTAGGGTTTCTATTAGGTTAGTTTTAAGGGCTAAGGTTAGTTTTAGGGTTAAGGTTGGGTTAGGGTTAGGATTAGGGTTAGGGTACGACTTAGGGCTAGGGTTAGGGTTAGGGTTAGGGTTTAGGGTTATGTTTAGGGTTAGGGGTTAGGGGTTAGGGGTTAGGCTTAGGGTTAGCGTTACGGTTAGGGGTTAGGGGTTAGGGTTAGGGCTAAGGTTAGGGTTAGGGTTAGGGTTAGGGTTAGGGCTAGGGTTAGGGTTATGGTTAGGGTTACGGCTAGGGTTAGGGTTAGGATTAGGTTAGGCTTAGGGTTAGGAGTTAGGGTTAGGGTTTCTATTAGGTTAGTTTTAAGGGCTAAGGTTAGTTTTAGGGTTAAGGTTGGGTTAGGGTTAGGATTAGGGTTAGGGTACGACTTAGGGCTAGGGTTAGGGCTAGGGTTAGGGTTAGGGTTAGGGTTAGGGTTTAGGGTTATGGTTAGGGTTAGGGGTTAGGG
Organism: Buteo buteo; assembly: GCF_964188355.1. Taxonomy (NCBI): domain Eukaryota; kingdom Metazoa; phylum Chordata; class Aves; order Accipitriformes; family Accipitridae; genus Buteo; species Buteo buteo. The sequence continues at coordinate 121,405 of NW_027439300.1, forward strand.
GTTAGGGGTTAGGCTTAGGGTTAGCGTTACGGTTAGGGGTTAGGGGTTAGGGTTAGGGCTAAGGTTAGGGTTAGGGTTAGGGTTAGGGTTAGGGCTAGGGTTAGGGTTAGGGTTAGGGTTACGGCTAGGGTTAGGGTTAGGGTTAGGTTAGGCTTAGGGTTAGGAGTTAGGGTTAGGGTTTCTATTAGGTTAGTTTTAAGGGCTAAGGTTAGTTTTAGGGTTAAGGTTGGGTTAGGGTTAGGATTAGGGTTAGGGTACGACTTAGGGCTAGGGTTAGGGCTAGGGTTAGGGTTAGGGTTAGGGTTAGGGTTTAGGGTTATGGTTAGGGTTAGGGGTTAGGGGTTAGGGGTTAGGCTTAGGGTTAGCGTTACGGTTAGGGGTTAGGGGTTAGGGTTAGGGCTAAGGTTAGGGTTAGGGTTAGGGTTAGGGTTAGGGCTAGGGTTAGGGTTAGGGTTAGGGTTACGGCTAGGGTTAGGGTTAGGGTTAGGTTAGGCTTAGGGTTAGGAGTTAGGGTTAGGGTTTCTATTAGGTTAGTTTTAAGGGCTAAGGTTAGTTTTAGGGTTAAGGTTGGGTTAGGGTTAGGATTAGGGTTAGGGTACGACTTAGGGCTAGGGTTAGGGTTAGGGTTAGGGTTAGGGTTTAGGGTTATGTTTAGTATTAGGGGTTAGGGGTTAGGGGTTAGGCTTAGGGTTAGCGTTACGGTTAGGGGTTAGGGGTTAGGGTTAGGGCTAAGGTTAGGGTTAGGGTTAGGGTTAGGGCTAGGGTTAGGGTTAGGGTTAGGGTTACGGCTAGGGTTAGGGTTAGGGTTAGGTTAGGCTTAGGGTTAGGAGTTAGGGTTAGGGTTTCTATTAGGTTAGTTTTAAGGGCTAAGGTTAGTTTTAGGGTTAAGGTTGGGTTAGGGTTAGGATTAGGGTTAGCGTACGACTTAGGGCTAGGGTTAGGGCTAGGGTTAGGGTTAGGGTTAGGGTTAGGGTTTAGGGTTATGGTTAGGGTTAGGGGTTAGGGGTTAGGGGTTAGGCTTAGGGTTAGCGTTACGGTTAGGGGTTAGGGGTTAGGGTTAGGGCTAAGGTTAGGGTTAGGGTTAGGGTTAGGGTTAGGGCTAGGGTTAGGGTTAGGGTTAGGGTTACGGCTAGGGTTAGGGTTAGGTTAGGCTTAGGGTTAGGAGTTAGGGTTAGGGTTTCTATTAGGTTAGTTTTAAGGGCTAAGTTTAGTTTTAGGGTTAAGGTTGGGTTAGGGTTAGGATTAGGGTTAGGGTACGACTTAGGGCTAGGGTTAGGGCTAGGGTTAGGGTTAGGGTTAGGGTTAGGGTTTAGGGTTATGGTTAGGGTTAGGGGTTAGGGGTTAGGGGTTAGGCTTAGGGTTAGCGTTACGGTTAGGGGTTAGGGGTTAGGGTTAGGGCTAAGGTTAGGGTTAGGGTTAGGGTTAGGGTTAGGGCTAGGGTTAGGGTTAGGGTTAGGGTTACGGCTAGGGTTAGGGTTAGGGTTAGGTTAGGCTTAGGGTTAGGAGTTAGGTTTAGGGTTTCTATTAGGTTAGTTTTAAGGGCTAAGGTTAGTTTTAGGGTTAAGGTTGGGTTAGGGTTAGGATTAGGGTTAGGGTACGACTTAGGGCTAGGGTTAGGGCTAGGGTTAGGGTTAGGGTTAGGGTTTAGGGTTATGGTTAGGGTTAGGGGTTAGGGGTTAGGGGTTAGGCTTAGGGTTAGCGTTACGGTTAGGGGTTAGGGGTTAGGGTTAGGGCTAAGGTTAGGGTTAGGGTTAGGGTTAGGGTTAGGGCTAGGGTTAGGGTTAGGGTTAGGGTTACGGCTAGGGTTAGGGTTAGGGTTAGGTTAGGCTTAGGGTTAGGAGTTAGGGTTAGGGTTTCTATTAGGTTAGTTTTAAGGGCTAAGGTTAGTTTTAGGGTTAAGGTTGGGTTAGGGTTAGGATTAGGGTTAGGGTACGACTTAGGGCTAGGGTTAGGGCTAGGGTTAGGGTTAGGGTTAGGGTTAGGGTTTAGGGTTATGTTTAGGGTTAGGGGTTAGGGGTTAGGGGTTAGGCTTAGGGTTAGCGTTACGGTTAGGGGTTAGGGGTTAGGGTTAGGGCTAAGGTTAGGGTTAGGGTTAGGGTTAGGGTTAGGGCTAGGGTTAGGGTTAGGGTTAGGGTTACGGCTAGGGTTAGGGTTAGGGTTAGGTTAGGCTTAGGGTTAGGAGTTAGGGTTAGGGTTTCTATTAGGTTAGATTTAAGGGCTAAAGTTAGTATTAGGGTTAAGGTTGGGTTAGGGTTAGGATTAGGGTTAGGGTACGACTTAGGGCTAGGGTTAGGGCTAGGGTTAGGGTTAGGGTTAGGGTTAGGGTTTAGGGTTATGGTTAGGGTTAGGGGTTAGGGGTTAGGGGTTAGGCTTAGGGTTAGCGTTACGGTTAGGGGTTAGGGGTTAGGGTTAGGGCTAAGGTTAGGGTTAGGGTTAGGGTTAGGGTTAGGGCTAGGGTTAGGGTTAGGGTTAGGGTTACGGCTAGGGTTAGGGTTAGGTTAGGCTTAGGGTTAGGAGTTAGGGTTAGGGTTTCTATTAGGTTAGTTTTAAGGGCTAAGGTTAGTTTTAGGGTTAAGGTTGGGTTAGGGTTAGGATTAGGGTTAGGGTACGACTTAGGGCTAGGGTTAGGGCTAGGGTTAGGGTTAGGGTTAGGGTTAGGGTTTAGGGTTATGGTTAGGGTTAGGGGTTAGGGGTTAGGGGTTAGGCTTAGGGTTAGCGTTACGGATAGGGGTTAGGGGTTAGGGTTAGGGCTAAGGTTAGGGTTAGGTTAGGGTTAGGGTTAGGGTTAGGGCTAGGGTTAGGGTTAGGGTTAGGGTTACGGCTAGGTTTAGGGTTAGGGTTAGGTTAGGCTTAGGGTTAGGAGTTAGGGTTAGGGTTTCTATTAGGTTAGTTTTAAGGGCTAAGGTTAGTTTTAGGGTTAAGGTTGGGTTAGGGTTAGGATTAGGGTTAGGGTACGACTTAGGGCTAGGGTTAGGGCTAGGGTTAGGGTTAGGGTTAGGGTTAGGGTTTAGGGTTATGGTTAGGGTTAGGGGTTAGGGGTTAGGGGTTAGGCTTAGGGTTAGCGTTACGGTTAGGGGTTAGGGGTTAGGGTTAGGGCTAAGGTTAGGGTTAGGGTTAGGGTTAGGGTTAGGGCTAGGGTTAGGGTTAGGGTTAGGGTTATGGCTAGGGTTAGGGTTAGGGTTAGGTTAGGCTTAGGGTTAGGAGTTAGGGTTAGGGTTTCTATTAGGTTAGTTTTAAGGGCTAAGGTTAGTTTTAGGGTTAAGGTTGGGTTAGGGTTAGGATTAGGGTTAGGGTACGACTTAGGGCTAGGGTTAGGGCTAGGGTTAGGGTTAGGGTTAGGGTTTAGGGTTATGGTTAGGGTTAGGGGTTAGGGGTTAGGGGTTAGGCTTAGGGTTAGCGTTACGGTTAGGGGTTAGGGGTTTAGGGTTAGGGCTAAGGTTAGGGTTAGGGTTAGGGTTAGGGCTAGGGTTAGGGTTAGGGTTAGGGTTACGGCTAGGGTTAGGGTTAGGGTTAGGTTAGGCTTAGGGTTAGGAGTTAGGGTTAGGGTTTCTATTAGGTTAGTTTTAAGGGCTAAGGTTAGTTTTAGGGTTAAGGTTGGGTTAGGGTTATGATTAGGGTTAGGGTACGACTTAGGGCTAGGGTTAGGGCTAGGGTTAGGGTTAGGGTTAGGGTTAGGGTTTAGGGTTATGGTTAGGGTTAGGGGTTAGGGGTTAGGGGTTAGGCTTAGGGTTAGCGTTAAGGTTAGGGGTTAGGGGTTAGGGTTAGGGCTAAGGTTAGGGTTAGGGTTAGGGTTAGGGCTAGGGTTAGGGTTAGGGTTAGGGTTACGGCTAGGGTTAGGGTTAGGGTTAGGTTAGGCTTAGGGTTAGGAGTTAGGGTTAGGGTTTCTATTAGGTTAGTTTTAAGGGCTAAGGTTAGTTTTAGGGTTAAGGTTGGGTTAGGGTACGACTTAGGGCTAGGGTTAGGGCTAGGGTTAGGGTTAGGGTTAGGGTTAGGGTTTAGGGCTATGGTTAGGGTTAGGCGTTAGGGGTTAGGGGTTAGGCTTAGGGTTAGCGTTACGGTTAGGGGTTAGGGGTTAGGGTTAGGGCTAAGGTTAGGGTTACGGTTAGGGTTAGGGTTAGGGCTAGGGTTAGGGTTGGGGTTAGGGTTACGTCTAGGGTTAGGGTTAGGGTTAGGTTAGGCTTAGGGTTAGGAGTTAGGGTTAGGGTTTCTATTAGGTTAGTTTTAAGGGCTAAGGTTAGTTTTAGGGTTAAGGTTGGGTTAGGGTTAGGATTAGGGTTAGGGTACGACTTAGGGCTAGGGTTAGGGCTAGGGTTAGGGTTAGGGTTAGGGTTAGGGTTTAGGGTTATGGTTAGGGTTAGGGGTTAGGGGTTAGGGGTTAGGCTTAGGGTTAGCGTTACGGTTAGGGGTTAGGGGTTAGGGTTAGGGCTAAGGTTAGGGTTAGGGTTAGGGTTAGGGTTAGGGCTAGGGTTAGGGTTAGGGTTAGGGTTACGGCTAGGGTTAGGGTTAGGGTTAGGTTAGGCTTAGGGTTAGGAGTTAGGGTTAGGGTTTCTATTAGGTTAGTTTTAAGGGCTAAGGTTAGTTTTAGGGTTAAGGTTGGGTTAGGGTTAGGATTAGGGTTAGGGTACGACTTAGGGCTAGGGTTAGGGCTAGGGTTAGGGTTAGGGTTAGGGTTAGGGTTTAGGGTTATGGTTAGGGTTAGGGGTTAGGGGTTAGGCTTAGGGTTAGCGTTACGGTTAGGGGTTAGGGGTTAGGGTTAGGGCTAAGGTTAGGGTTAGGGTTAGGGTTAGGGTTAGGGCTAGGGTTAGGGTTAGGGTTAGGGTTACGGCTAGGGTTAGGGTTAGGGTTAGGTTAGGCTTAGGGTTAGGAGTTAGGGTTAGGGTTTCTATTAGGTTAGATTTAAGGGCTAAAGTTAGTTTTAGGGTTAAGGTTGGGTTAGGGTTAGGATTAGGGTTAGGGTACGACTTAGGGCTAGGGTTAGGGCTAGGGTTAGGGTTAGGGTTAGGGTTAGGGTTAGGGTTTAGGGTTATGGTTAGGGTTAGGGGTTAGGGGTTAGGGGTTAGGCTTAGGGTTAGCGTTACGGTTAGGGGTTAGGGGTTAGGGTTAGGGCTAAGGTTAGGGTTAGGGTTAGGGTTAGGGTTAGGGCTAGGGTTAGGGTTAGGGTTAGGGTTACGGCTAGGGTTAGGGTTAGGGTTAGGTTAGGCTTAGGGTTAGGAGTTAGGGTTAGGGTTTCTATTAGGTTAGTTTTAAGGGCTAAGGTTAGTTTTAGGGTTAAGGTTGGGTTAGGGTTAGGATTAGGGTTAGGGTACGACTTAGGGCTAGGGTTAGGGCTAGGGTTAGGGTTAGGGTTAGGGTTTAGGGTTATGGTTAGGGTTAGGGGTTAGGGGTTAGGGGTTAGGCTTAGGGTTAGCGTTACGGTTAGGGGTTAGGGGTTAGGGTTAGGGCTAAGGTTAGGGTTAGGGTTAGGGTTAGGGTTAGGGTTAGGGCTAGGGTTAGGGTTAGGGTTAGGGTTACGGCTAGGGTTAGGGTTAGGGTTAGGTTAGGCTTAGGGTTAGGAGTTAGGGTTAGGGTTTCTATTAGGTTAGTTTTAAGGGCTAAGGTTAGTTTTAGGGTTAAGGTTGGGTTAGGGTTAGGATTAGGGTTAGGGTACGACTTAGGGCTAGGGTTAGGGCTAGGGTTAGGGTTAGGGTTAGGGTTAGGGTTTAGGGTTATGGTTAGGGTTAGGGGTTAGGGGTTAGGGGTTAGGCTTAGGGTTAGCGTTACGGTTAGGGGTTAGGGGTTAGGGTTAGGGCTAAGGTTAGGGTTAGGGTTAGGGTTAGGGTTAGGGCTAGGGTTAGGGTTAGGGTTAGGGTTACGGCTAGGGTTAGGGTTAGGGTTAGGTTAGGCTTAGGGTTAGGAGTTAGGGTTAGGGTTTCTATTAGGTTAGTTTTAAGGGCTAAGGTTAGTTTTAGGGTTAAGGTTGGGTTAGGGTTAGGATTAGGGTTAGGGTACGACTTAGGGCTAGGGTTAGGGCTAGGGTTAGGGTTAGGGTTAGGGTTAGGGTTTAGGGTTAGGGTTAGGGTTAGGGGTTAGGGGTTAGGGGTTAGGCTTAGGGTTAGCGTTACGGTTAGGGGTTAGGGGTTAGGGTTAGGGCTAAGGTTAGGGTTAGGGTTAGGGTTAGGGTTAGGGCTAGGGTTAGGGTTAGGGTTAGGGTTACGGCTAGGGTTAGGGTTAGGGTTAGGTTAGGCTTAGGGTTAGGAGTTAGGGTTAGGGTTTCTATTAGGTTAGTTTTAAGGGCTAAGGTTAGTTTTAGGGTTAAGGTTGGGTTAGGGTTAGGATTAGGGTTAGGGTACGACTTAGGGCTAGGGTTAGGGCTAGGGTTATGGTTAGGGTTAGGGTTAGGGTTTAGGGTTATGGTTAGGGTTAGGGGTTAGGGGTTAGGGGTTAGGCTTAGGGTTAGCGTTACGGTTAGGGGTTAGGGGTTAGGGTTAGGGCTAAGGTTAGGGTTAGGGTTAGGGTTAGGGTTAGGGCTAGGGTTAGGGTTAGGGTTAGGGTTACGGCTAGGGTTAGGGTTAGGGTTAGGTTAGGCTTAGGGTTAGGAGTTAGGGTTAGGGTTTCTATTAGGTTAGTTTTAAGGGCTAAGGTTAGTTTTAGGGTTAAGGTTGGGTTAGGGTTAGGATTAGGGTTAGGGTACGACTTAGGGCTAGGGTTAGGGCTAGGGTTAGGGTTAGGGTTTAGTGTTAGGGTTAGGGTTAGGGGTTAGGGGTTAGGGGTTAGGCTTAGGGTTAGCGTTACGGTTAGGGGTTAGGGGTTAGGGTTAGGGCTAAGGTTAGGGTTAGGGTTAGGGTTAGGGTTAGGGCTAGGGTTAGGGTTAGGGTTAGGGTTACGGCTAGGGTTAGGGTTAGGTTAGGCTTAGGGTTAGGAGTTAGGGTTAGGGTTTCTATTAGGTTAGTTTTAAGGGCTAAGTTTAGTTTTAGGGTTAAGGTTGGGTTAGGGTTAGGATTAGGGTTAGGGTACGACTTAGGGCTAGGGTTAGGGCTAGGGTTAGGGTTAGGGTTAGGGTTAGGGTTTAGGGTTATGGTTAGGGTTAGGGGTTACGGGTTAGGGGTTAGGCTTAGGGTTAGCGTTACGGTTAGGGGTTAGGGGTTAGGGTTAGGGCTAAGGTTAGGGTTAGGGTTAGGGTTAGGGTTAGGGCTAGGGTTAGGGTTAGGGTTAGGGTTACGGCTAGGGTTAGGGTTAGGGTTAGGTTAGGCTTAGGGTTAGGAGTTAGGGTTAGGGTTTCTATTAGGTTAGTTTTAAGGGCTAAGGTTAGTTTTAGGGTTAAGGTTGGGTTAGGGTTAGGATTAGGGTTAGGGTACGACTTAGGGCTAGGGTTAGGGCTAGGGTTAGGGTTAGGGTTAGGGTTAGGGTTTAGGGTTATGGTTAGGGTTAGGGGTTAGGGGTTAGGGGTTAGGCTTAGGGTTAGCGTTACGGTTAGGGGTTAGGGGTTAGGGTTAGGGCTAAGGTTAGGGTTAGGGTTAGGGTTAGGGTTAGGGCTAGGGTTAGGGTTAGGGTTAGGGTTACGGCTAGGGTTAGGGTTAGGGTTAGGTTAGGCTTAGGGTTAGGAGTTAGGGTTAGGGTTTCTATTAGGTTAGTTTTAAGGGCTAAGGTTAGTTTTAGGGTTAAGGTTGGGTTAGGGTTAGGATTAGGGTTAGGGTACGACTTAGGGCTAGGGTTAGGGCTAGGGTTAGGGTTAGGGTTAGGGTTAGGGTTTAGGGTTAGGGTTAGGGTTAGGGTTAGGGGTTAGGGGTTAGGGGTTAGGCTTAGGGTTAGCGTTACGGTTAGGGGTTAGGGGTTAGGGTTAGGGCTAAGGTTAGGGTTAGGGTTAGGGTTAGGGTTAGGGCTAGGGTTAGGGTTAGGGTTAGGGTTACGGCTAGGGTTAGGGTTAGGGTTAGGTTAGGCTTAGGGTTAGGAGTTAGGGTTAGGGTTTCTATTAGGTTAGTTTTAAGGGCTAAGGTTAGTTTTAGGGTTAAGGTTGGGTTAGGGTTAGGATTAGGGTTAGGGTACGACTTAGGGCTAGGGTTAGGGTTAGGGTTAGGGTTAGGGTTTAGGGCTATGGTTAGGGTTAGGCGTTAGGGGTTAGGGGTTAGGCTTAGGGTTAGCGTTACGGTTAGGGGTTAGGGGTTAGGGTTAGGGCTAAGGTTAGGGTTAGGGTTAGGGTTAGGGTTAGGGCTAGGGTTAGGGTTAGGGTTAGGGTTACGGCTAGGGTTAGGGTTAGGGTTAGGTTAGGCTTAGGGTTAGGAGTTAGGGTTAGGGTTTCTATTAGGTTAGTTTTAAGGGCTAAGGTTAGTTTTAGGGTTAAGGTTGGGTTAGGGTTAGGATTAGGGTTAGGGTACGACTTAGGGCTAGGGTTAGGGCTAGGGTTAGGGTTAGGGTTTAGGGTTAGGGTTAGGGTTAGGGGTTAGGGGTTAGGGGTTAGGCTTAGGGTTAGCGTTACGGTTAGGGGTTAGGGGTTAGGGTTAGGGCTAAGGTTAGGGTTAGGGTTAGGGTTAGGGTTAGGGCTAGGGTTAGGGTTAGGGTTACGGCTAGGGTTAGGGTTAGGGTTAGGTTAGGCTTAGGGTTAGGAGTTAGGGTTAGGGTTTCTATTAGGTTAGTTTTAAGGGCTAAGGTTAGTTTTAGGGTTAAGGTTGGGTTAGGGTTAGGATTAGGGTTAGGGTACGACTTAGGGCTAGGGTTAGGGCTAGGGTTAGGGTTAGGGTTAGGGTTAGGGTTTAGGGTTATGGTTAGGGTTAGGGGTTACGGGTTAGGGGTTAGGCTTAGGGTTAGCGTTACGGTTAGGGGTTAGGGGTTAGGGTTAGGGCTAAGGTTAGGGTTAGGGTTAGGGTTAGGGTTAGGGCTAGGGTTAGGCTTAGGGTTAGGGTTACGGCTAGGGTTAGGGTTAGGGTTAGGTTAGGCTTAGGGTTAGGAGTTAGGGTTAGGGTTTCTATTAGGTTAGTTTTAAGGGCTAAGGTTAGTTTTAGGGTTAAGGTTGGGTTAGGGTTAGGATTAGGGTTAGGGTACGACTTAGGGCTAGGGTTAGGGCTAGGGTTAGGGTTAGGGTTAGGGTTAGGGTTTAGGGTTATGGTTAGGGTTAGGGGTTAGGGGTTAGGGGTTAGGCTTAGGGTTAGCGTTACGGTTAGGGGTTAGGGGTTAGGGTTAGGGCTAAGGTTAGGGTTAGGGTTAGGGTTAGGGTTAGGGCTAGGGTTAGGGTTAGGGTTAGGGTTACGGCTAGGGTTAGGGTTAGGGTTAGGTTAGGCTTAGGGTTAGGAGTTAGGGTTAGGGTTTCTATTAGGTTAGTTTTAAGGGCTAAGGTTAGTTTTAGGGTTAAGGTTGGGTTAGGGTTAGGATTAGGGTTAGGGTACGACTTAGGGCTAGGGTTAGGGCTAGGGTTAGGGTTAGGGTTAGGGTTAGGGTTTAGGGTTAGGGTTAGGGTTAGGGTTAGGGGTTAGGGGTTAGGGGTTAGGCTTAGGGTTAGCGTTACGGTTAGGGGTTAGGGGTTAGGGTTAGGGCTAAGGTTAGGGTTAGGGTTAGGGTTAGGGTTAGGGCTAGGGTTAGGGTTAGGGTTAGGGTTACGGCTAGGGTTAGGGTTAGGGTTAGGTTAGGCTTAGGGTTAGGAGTTAGGGTTAGGGTTTCTATTAGGTTAGTTTTAAGGGCTAAGGTTAGTTTTAGGGTTAAGGTTGGGTTAGGGTTAGGATTAGGGTTAGGGTACGACTTAGGGCTAGGGTTAGGGTTAGGGTTAGGGTTAGGGTTTAGGGCTATGGTTAGGGTTAGGGTTAGGGGTTAGGGGTTAGGGGTTAGGCTTAGGGTTAGCGTTACGGTTAGGGGTTAGGGGTTAGGGTTAGGGCTAAGGTTAGGGTTAGGGTTAGGGTTAGGGTTAGGGCTAGGGTTAGGGTTAGGGTTAGGGTTACGGCTAGGGTTAGGGTTAGGGTTAGGTTAGGCTTAGGGTTAGGAGTTAGGGTTAGGGTTTCTATTAGGTTAGTTTTAAGGGCTAAGGTTAGTTTTAGGGTTAAGGTTGGGTTAGGGTTAGGATTAGGGTTAGGGTACGACTTAGGGCTAGGGTTAGGGCTAGGGTTAGGGTTAGGGTTAGGGTTAGGGTTTAGGGTTATGGTTAGGGTTAGGGATTAGGGGTTAGGGGTTAGGCTTAGGGTTAGCGTTACGGTTAGGGGTTAGGGGTTAGGGTTAGGGCTAAGGTTAGGGTTAGGGTTAGGGTTAGGGTTAGGGTTAGGGCTAGGGTTAGGGTTAGGGTTAGGGTTACGGCTAGGGTTAGGGTTAGGGTTAGGTTAGGCTTAGGGTTAGGAGTTAGGGTTAGGGTTTCTATTAGGTTAGTTTTAAGGGCTAAGGTTAGTTTTAGGGTTAAGGTTGGGTTAGGGTTAGGATTAGGGTTAGGGTACGACTTAGGGCTAGGGTTAGGGCTAGGGTTAGGGTTAGGGTTAGGGTTTAGGGTTATGGTTAGGGTTAGGGGTTAGGGGTTAGGGGTTAGGCTTAGGGTTAGCGTTACGGTTAGGGGTTAGGGGTTAGGGTTAGGGCTAAGGTTAGGGTTAGGGTTAGGGTTAGGGTTAGGGCTAGGGTTAGGGTTAGGGTTAGGGTTACGGCTAGGGTTAGGGTTAGGGTTAGGTTAGGCTTAGGGTTAGGAGTTAGGGTTAGGGTTTCTATTAGGTTAGTTTTAAGGGCTAAGGTTAGTTTTAGGGTTAAGGTTGGGTTAGGGTTAGGATTAGGGTTAGGGTACGACTTAGGGCTAGGGTTAGGGTTAGGGTTAGGGTTAGGGTTTAGGGTTATGGTTAGGGTTAGGGGTTAGGGGTTAGGGGTTAGGCTTAGGGTTAGCGTTACGGTTAGGGGTTAGGGGTTAGGGTTAGGGCTAAGGTTAGGGTTAGGGTTAGGGTTAGGGTTAGGGCTAGGGTTAGGGTTAGGGTTAGGGTTACGGCTAGGGTTAGGGTTAGGGTTAGGTTAGGCTTAGGGTTAGGAGTTAGGGTTAGGGTTTCTATTAGGTTAGTTTTAAGGGCTAAGGTTAGTTTTAGGGTTAAGGTTGGGTTAGGGTTAGGATTAGGGTTAGGGTACGACTTAGGGCTAGGGTTAGGGCTAGGGCTAGGGTTAGGGTTAGGGTTAGGGTTTAGGGTTATGGTTAGGGTTAGGGGTTAGGGGTTAGGGGTTAGGCTTAGGGTTAGCGTTACGGTTAGGGGTTAGGGGTTAGGGTTAGGGCTAAGGTTAGTGTTAGGGTTAGGGTTAGCGTTAGGGCTAGGGTTAGGGTTAGGGTTAGGGTTACGGCTAGGGTTAGGGTTAGGGTTAGGTTAGGCTTAGGGTTAGGAGTTAGGGTTAGGGTTTCTATTAGGTTAGTTTTAAGGGCTAAGGTTAGTTTTAGGGTTAAGGTTGGGTTAGGGTTAGGATTAGGGTTAGGGTACGACTTAGGGCTAGGGTTAGGGTTAGGGTTAGGGTTTAGGGTTATGTTTAGGGTTAGGGGTTAGGGGTTAGGGGTTAGGCTTAGGGTTAGCGTTACGGTTAGGGGTTAGGGGTTAGGGTTAGGGCTAAGGTTAGGGTTAGGGTTAGGGTTAGGGTTAGGGCTAGGGTTAGGGTTAGGGTTAGGGTTACGGCTAGGGTTAGGGTTAGGGTTAGGTTAGGCTTAGGTTTAGGAGTTAGGGTTAGGGTTTCTATTAGGTTAGTTTTAAGGGCTAAGGTTAGTTTTAGGGTTAAGGTTGGGTTAGGGTTAGGATTAGGGTTAGGGTACGACTTAGGGCTAGGGTTAGGGCTAGGGTTAGGGTTAGGGTTAGGGTTTAGGGTTATGGTTAGGGTTAGGGGTTAGGGGTTAGGGGTTAGGCTTAGGGTTAGCGTTACGGTTAGGGGTTAGGGGTTAGGGTTAGGGCTAAGGTTAGGGTTAGGGTTAGGGTTAGGGTTAGGGCTAGGGTTAGGGTTAGGGTTAGGGTTACGGCTAGGGTTAGGGTTAGGGTTAGGTTAGGCTTAGGGTTAGGAGTTAGGGTTAGGGTTTCTATTAGGTTAGTTTTAAGGGCTAAGGTTAGTTTTAGGGTTAAGGTTGGGTTAGGGTTAGGATTAGGGTTAGGGTACGACTTAGGGCTAGGGTTAGGGCTAGGGTTAGGGTTAGGGTTAGGGTTAGGGTTTAGGGTTATGGTTAGGGTTAGGGGTTAGGGGTTAGGGGTTAGGCTTAGGGTTAGCGTTACGGTTAGGGGTTAGGGGTTAGGGTTAGGGCTAAGGTTAGGGTTAGGTTTAGGGTTAGGGTTAGGGCTAGGGTTAGGGTTAGGGTTAGGGTTACGGCTAGGGTTAGGGTTAGGGTTAGGTTAGGCTTAGGGTTAGGAGTTAGGGTTAGGGTTTCTATTAGGTTAGTTTTAAGGGCTAAGGTTAGTTTTAGGGTTAAGGTTGGGTTAGGGTTAGGATTAGGGTTAGGGTACGACTTAGGGCTAGGGTTAGGGCTAGGGTTAGGGTTAGGGTTAGGGTTAGGGTTTAGGGTTATGGTTAGGGTTAGGGGTTAGGCTTAGGGTTAGCGTTACGGTTAGGGGTTAGGGGTTAGGGTTAGGGCTAAGGTTAGGGTTAGGGTTAGGGTTAGGGTTAGGGCTAGGGTTAGGGTTAGGGTTAGGGTTACGGCTAGGGTTAGGGTTAGGGTTAGGTTAGGCTTAGGGTTAGGAGTTAGGGTTAGGGTTTCTATTAGGTTAGTTTTAAGGGCTAAGGTTAGTTTTAGGGTTAAGGTTGGGTTAGGGTTAGGATTAGGGTTAGGGTACGACTTAGGGCTAGGGTTAGGGTTAGGGTTAGGGTTAGGGTTTAGGGTTATGTTTAGTGTTAGGGGTTAGGGGTTAGGGGTTAGGCTTAGGGTTAGCGTTACGGTTAGGGGTTAGGGGTTAGGGTTAGGGCTAAGGTTAGGGTTAGGGTTAGGGTTAGGGCTAGGGTTAGGGTTAGGGTTAGGGTTACGTCTAGGGTTAGGGTTAGGGTTAGGTTAGGCTTAGGGTTAGGAGTTAGGGTTAGGGTTTCTATTAGGTTAGTTTTAAGGGCTAAGGTTAGTTTTAGGGTTAAGGTTGGGTTAGGGTTAGGATTAGGGTTAGCGTACGACTTAGGGCTAGGGTTAGGGCTAGGGTTAGGGTTAGGGTTAGGGTTAGGGTTTAGGGTTATGGTTAGTGTTAGGGGTTAGGGGTTAGGGGTTAGGCTTAGGGTTAGCGTTACGGTTAGGGGTTAGGGGTTAGGGTTAGGGCTAAGGTTAGGGTTAGGGTTAGGGCTAGGGTTAGGGTTAGGGTTAGGGTTACGGCTAGGGTTAGGGTTAGGTTAGGCTTAGGGTTAGGAGTTAGGGTTAGGGTTTCTATTAGGTTAGTTTTAAGGGCTAAGTTTAGTTTTAGGGTTAAGGTTGGGTTAGGGTTAGGATTAGGCTTAGGGTACGACTTAGGGCTAGGGTTAGGGCTAGGGTTAGGGTTAGGGTTAGGGTTAGGGTTTAGGGTTATGGTTAGGGTTAGGGGTTAGGGGTTAGGGGTTAGGCTTAGGGTTAGCGTTACGGTTAGGGGTTAGGGGTTAGGGTTAGGGCTAAGGTTAGGGTTAGGGTTAGGGTTAGGGTTAGGGCTAGGGTTAGGGTTAGGGTTAGGGTTACGGCTAGGGTTAGGGTTAGGGTTAGGTTAGGCTTAGGGTTAGGAGTTAGGGTTAGGGTTTCTATTAGGTTAGTTTTAAGGGCTAAGGTTAGTTTTAGGGTTAAGGTTGGGTTAGGGTTAGGATTAGGGTTAGGGTACGACTTAGGGCTAGGGTTAGGGTTAGGGTTAGGGTTAGGGTTTAGGGTTATGTTTAGTGTTAGGGGTTAGGGGTTAGGGGTTAGGCTTAGGGTTAGCGTTACGGTTAGGGGTTAGGGGTTAGGGTTAGGGCTAAGGTTAGGGTTAGGGTTAGGGCTAGGGTTAGGGTTAGGGTTAGGGTTACGGCTAGGGTTAGGGTTAGGGTTAGGTTAGGCTTAGGGTTAGGAGTTAGGGTTAGGGTTTCTATTAGGTTAGTTTTAAGGGCTAAGGTTAGTTTTAGGGTTAAGGTTGGGTTAGGGTTAGGATTAGGGTTAGGGTACGACTTAGGGCTAGGGTTAGGGTTAGGGTTAGGGTTAGGGTTTAGGGTTAGGGTTAGGGTTAGGGGTTAGGGGTTAGGGGTTAGGCTTAGGGTTAGCGTTACGGTTAGGGGTTAGGGGTTAGGGTTAGGGCTAAGGTTAGGGTTAGGGTTAGGGTTAGGGCTAGGGTTAGGGTTAGGGTTAGGGTTACGGCTAGGGTTAGGGTTAGGGTTAGGTTAGGCTTAGGGTTAGGAGTTAGGGTTAGGGTTTCTATTAGGTTAGTTTTAAGGGCTAAGGTTAGTTTTAGGGTTAAGGTTGGGTTAGGGTTAGGATTAGGGTTAGCGTACGACTTAGGGCTAGGGTTAGGGCTAGGGTTAGGGTTAGGGTTAGGGTTAGGGTTTAGGGTTATGGTTAGTGTTAGGGGTTAGGGGTTAGGGGTTAGGCTTAGGGTTAGCGTTACGGTTAGGGGTTAGGGGTTAGGGTTAGGGCTAAGGTTAGGGTTAGGGTTAGGGCTAGGGTTAGGGTTAGGGTTAGGGTTACGGCTAGGGTTAGGGTTAGGTTAGGCTTAGGGTTAGGAGTTAGGGTTAGGGTTTCTATTAGGTTAGTTTTAAGGGCTAAGTTTAGTTTTAGGGTTAAGGTTGGGTTAGGGTTAGGATTAGGCTTAGGGTACGACTTAGGGCTAGGGTTAGGGCTAGGGTTAGGGTTAGGGTTAGGGTTAGGGTTTAGGGTTATGGTTAGGGTTAGGGGTTAGGGGTTAGGGGTTAGGCTTAGGGTTAGCGTTACGGTTAGGGGTTAGGGGTTAGGGTTAGGGCTAAGGTTAGGGTTAGGGTTAGGGTTAGGGTTAGGGCTAGGGTTAGGGTTAGGGTTAGGGTTACGGCTAGGGTTAGGGTTAGGGTTAGGTTAGGCTTAGGGTTAGGAGTTAGGGTTAGGGTTTCTATTAGGTTAGTTTTAAGGGCTAAGGTTAGTTTTAGGGTTAAGGTTGGGTTAGGGTTAGGATTAGGGTTAGGGTACGACTTAGGGCTAGGGTTAGGGTTAGGGTTAGGGTTAGGGTTTAGGGTTATGTTTAGTGTTAGGGGTTAGGGGTTAGGGGTTAGGCTTAGGGTTAGCGTTACGGTTAGGGGTTAGGGGTTAGGGTTAGGGCTAAGGTTAGGGTTAGGGTTAGGGTTAGGGCTAGGGTTAGGGTTAGGGTTAGGGTTACGGCTAGGGTTAGGGTTAGGGTTAGGTTAGGCTTAGGGTTAGGAGTTAGGGTTAGGGTTTCTATTAGGTTAGTTTTAAGGGCTAAGGTTAGTTTTAGGGTTAAGGTTGGGTTAGGGTTAGGATTAGGGTTAGCGTACGACTTAGGGCTAGGGTTAGGGCTAGGGTTAGGGTTAGGGTTAGGGTTAGGGTTTAGGGTTATGGTTAGGGTTAGGGGTTAGGGGTTAGGCTTAGGGTTAGCGTTACGGTTAGGGGTTAGGGGTTAGGGTTAGGGCTAAGGTTAGGGTTAGGGTTAGGGTTAGGGTTAGGGCTAGGGTTAGGGTTAGGGTTAGGGTTACGGCTAGGGTTAGGGTTAGGGTTAGGTTAGGCTTAGGGTTAGGAGTTAGGGTTAGGGTTTCTATTAGGTTAGTTTTAAGGGCTAAGGTTAGTTTTAGGGTTAAGGTTGGGTTAGGGTTAGGATTAGGGTTAGGGTACGACTTAGGGCTAGGGTTAGGGCTAGGGTTAGGGTTAGGGTTAGGGTTAGGGTTTAGGGTTAGGGTTAGGGTTAGGGGTTAGGGGTTAGGGGTTAGGCTTAGGGTTAGCGTTACGGTTAGGGGTTAGGGGTTAGGGTTAGGGCTAAGGTTAGGGTTAGGGTTAGGGTTAGGGTTAGGGCTAGGGTTAGGGTTAGGGTTAGGGTTACGGCTAGGGTTAGGGTTAGGGTTAGGTTAGGCTTAGGGTTAGGAGTTAGGGTTAGGGTTTCTATTAGGTTAGATTTAAGGGCTAAAGTTAGTATTAGGGTTAAGGTTGGGTTAGGGTTAGGATTAGGGTTAGGGTACGACTTAGGGCTAGGGTTAGGGCTAGGGTTAGGGTTAGGGTTAGGGTTAGGGTTTAGGGTTATGTTTAGTGTTAGGGGTTAGGGGTTAGGGGTTAGGCTTAGGGTTAGCGTTACGGTTAGGGGTTAGGGGTTAGGGTTAGGGCTAAGGTTAGGGTTAGGGTTAGGGTTAGGGCTAGGGTTAGGGTTAGGGTTAGGGTTACGGCTAGGGTTAGGGTTAGGGTTAGGTTAGGCTTAGGGTTAGGAGTTAGGGTTAGGGTTTCTATTAGGTTAGTTTTAAGGGCTAAGGTTAGTTTTAGGGTTAAGGTTGGGTTAGGGTTAGGATTAGGGTTAGCGTACGACTTAGGGCTAGGGTTAGGGCTAGGGTTAGGGTTAGGGTTAGGGTTAGGGTTTAGGGTTATGGTTAGGGTTAGGGGTTAGGGGTTAGGCTTAGGGTTAGCGTTACGGTTAGGGGTTAGGGGTTAGGGTTAGGGCTAAGGTTAGGGTTAGGGTTAGGGTTAGGGTTAGGGCTAGGGTTAGGGTTAGGGTTAGGGTTACGGCTAGGGTTAGGGTTAGGGTTAGGTTAGGCTTAGGGTTAGGAGTTAGGGTTAGGGTTTCTATTAGGTTAGTTTTAAGGGCTAAGGTTAGTTTTAGGGTTAAGGTTGGGTTAGGGTTAGGATTAGGGTTAGGGTACGACTTAGGGCTAGGGTTAGGGCTAGGGTTAGGGTTAGGGTTAGGGTTAGGGTTTAGGGTTAGGGTTAGGGTTAGGGGTTAGGGGTTAGGGGTTAGGCTTAGGGTTAGCGTTACGGTTAGGGGTTAGGGGTTAGGGTTAGGGCTAAGGTTAGGGTTAGGGTTAGGGTTAGGGTTAGGGCTAGGGTTAGGGTTAGGGTTAGGGTTACGGCTAGGGTTAGGGTTAGGGTTAGGTTAGGCTTAGGGTTAGGAGTTAGGGTTAGGGTTTCTATTAGGTTAGATTTAAGGGCTAAAGTTAGTTTTAGGGTTAAGGTTGGGTTAGGGTTAGGATTAGGGTTAGGGTACGACTTAGGGCTAGGGTTAGGGCTAGGGTTAGGGTTAGGGTTAGGGTTAGGGTTTAGGGTTATGGTTAGGGTTAGGGGTTAGGGGTTAGGGGTTAGGCTTAGGGTTAGCGTTACGGTTAGGGGTTAGGGGTTAGGGTTAGGGCTAAGGTTAGGGTTAGGGTTAGGGTTAGGGTTAGGGCTAGGGTTAGGGTTAGGGTTAGGGTTACGGCTAGGGTTAGGGTTAGGGTTAGGTTAGGCTTAGGGTTAGGAGTTAGGGTTAGGGTTTCTATTAGGTTAGTTTTAAGGGCTAAGGTTAGTTTTAGGGTTAAGGTTGGGTTAGGGTTAGGATTAGGGTTAGGGTACGACTTAGGGCTAGGGTTAGGGTTAGGGTTAGGGTTAGGGTTTAGGGTTATGTTTAGTGTTAGGGGTTAGGGGTTAGGGGTTAGGCTTAGGGTTAGCGTTACGGTTAGGGGTTAGGGGTTAGGGTTAGGGCTAAGGTTAGGGTTAGGGTTAGGGTTAGGGCTAGGGTTAGGGTTAGGGTTAGGGTTACGGCTAGGGTTAGGGTTAGGGTTAGGTTAGGCTTAGGGTTAGGAGTTAGGGTTAGGGTTTCTATTAGGTTAGTTTTAAGGGCTAAGGTTAGTTTTAGGGTTAAGGTTGGGTTAGGGTTAGGATTAGGGTTAGCGTACGACTTAGGGCTAGGGTTAGGGCTAGGGTTAGGGTTAGGGTTAGGGTTAGGGTTTAGGGTTATGGTTAGGGTTAGGGGTTAGGGGTTAGGCTTAGGGTTAGCGTTACGGTTAGGGGTTAGGGGTTAGGGTTAGGGCTAAGGTTAGGGTTAGGGTTAGGGTTAGGGTTAGGGCTAGGGTTAGGGTTAGGGTTAGGGTTACGGCTAGGGTTAGGGTTAGGTTAGGCTTAGGGTTAGGAGTTAGGGTTAGGGTTTCTATTAGGTTAGTTTTAAGGGCTAAGGTTAGTTTTAGGGTTAAGGTTGGGTTAGGGTTAGGATTAGGGTTAGGGTACGACTTAGGGCTAGGGTTAGGGCTAGGGTTAGGGTTAGGGTTAGGGTTAGGGTTTAGGGTTAGGGTTAGGGTTAGGGGTTAGGGGTTAGGGGTTAGGCTTAGGGTTAGCGTTACGGTTAGGGGTTAGGGGTTAGGGTTAGGGCTAAGGTTAGGGTTAGGGTTAGGGTTAGGGTTAGGGCTAGGGTTAGGGTTAGGGTTAGGGTTACGGCTAGGGTTAGGGTTAGGGTTAGGTTAGGCTTAGGGTTAGGAGTTAGGGTTAGGGTTTCTATTAGGTTAGTTTTAAGGGCTAAGGTTAGTTTTAGGGTTAAGGTTGGGTTAGGGTTAGGATTAGGGTTAGGGTACGACTTAGGGCTAGGGTTAGGGCTAGGGTTAGGGTTAGGGTTAGGGTTAGGGTTTAGGGTTAGGGTTAGGGTTAGGGGTTAGGGGTTAGGGGTTAGGCTTAGGGTTAGCGTTACGGTTAGGGGTTAGGGGTTAGGGTTAGGGCTAAGGTTAGGGTTAGGGTTAGGGTTAGGGTTAGGGCTAGGGTTAGGGTTAGGGTTAGGGTTACGGCTAGGGTTAGGGTTAGGGTTAGGTTAGGCTTAGGGTTAGGAGTTAGGGTTAGGGTTTCTATTAGGTTAGTTTTAAGGGCTAAGGTTAGTTTTAGGGTTAAGGTTGGGTTAGGGTTAGGATTAGGGTTAGGGTACGACTTAGGGCTAGGGTTAGGGCTAGGGTTAGGGTTAGGGTTAGGGTTAGGGTTTAGGGTTATGTTTAGGGTTAGGGGTTAGGGGTTAGGGGTTAGGCTTAGGGTTAGCGTTACGGTTAGGGGTTAGGGGTTAGGGTTAGGGCTAAGGTTAGGGTTAGGGTTAGGGTTAGGGTTAGGGCTAGGGTTAGGGTTAGGGTTAGGGTTACGGCTAGGGTTAGGGTTAGGGTTAGGTTAGGCTTAGGGTTAGGAGTTAGGGTTAGGGTTTCTATTAGGTTAGATTTAAGGGCTAAAGTTAGTATTAGGGTTAAGGTTGGGTTAGGGTTAGGATTAGGGTTAGGGTACGACTTAGGGCTAGGGTTAGGGCTAGGGTTAGGGTTAGGGTTAGGGTTAGGGTTTAGGGTTATGGTTAGGGTTAGGGGTTAGGGGTTAGGGGTTAGGCTTAGGGTTAGCGTTACGGTTAGGGGTTAGGGGTTAGGGTTAGGGCTAAGGTTAGGGTTAGGGTTAGGGTTAGGGTTAGGGCTAGGGTTAGGGTTAGGGTTAGGGTTACGGCTAGGGTTAGGGTTAGGGTTAGGTTAGGCTTAGGGTTAGGAGTTAGGGTTAGGGTTTCTATTAGGTTAGTTTTAAGGGCTAAGGTTAGTTTTAGGGTTAAGGTTGGGTTAGGGTTAGGATTAGGGTTAGGGTACGACTTAGGGCTAGGGTTAGGGCTAGGGCTAGGGTTAGGGTTAGGGTTAGGGTTTAGGGTTATGGTTAGGGTTAGGGGTTAGGGGTTAGGGGTTAGGCTTAGGGTTAGCGTTATGGTTAGGGGTTAGGGGTTAGGGTTAGGGCTAAGGTTAGGGTTAGGTTAGGGTTAGGGTTAGGGTTAGGGCTAGGGTTAGGGTTAGGGTTAGGGTTACGGCTAGGGTTAGGGTTAGGGTTAGGTTAGGCTTAGGGTTAGGAGTTAGGGTTAGGGTTTCTATTAGGTTAGTTTTAAGGGCTAAGGTTAGTTTTAGGGTTAAGGTTGGGTTAGGGTTAGGATTAGGGTTAGGGTACGACTTAGGGCTAGGGTTAGGGCTAGGGTTAGGGTTAGGGTTAGGGTTAGGGTTTAGGGTTATGGTTAGGGTTAGGGGTTAGGGGTTAGGGGTTAGGCTTAGGGTTAGCGTTACGGTTAGGGGTTAGGGGTTAGGGTTAGGGCTAAGGTTAGGGTTAGGGTTAGGGTTAGGGTTAGGGCTAGGGTTAGGGTTAGGGTTAGGGTTACGGCTAGGGTTAGGGTTAGGGTTAGGTTAGGCTTAGGGTTAGGAGTTAGGGTTAGGGTTTCTATTAGGTTAGTTTTAAGGGCTAAGGTTAGTTTTAGGGTTAAGGTTGGGTTAGGGTTAGGATTAGGGTTAGGGTACGACTTAGGGCTAGGGTTAGGGCTAGGGTTAGGGTTAGGGTTAGGGTTAGGGTTTAGGGTTATGGTTAGGGTTAGGGGTTAGGGGTTAGGGGTTAGGCTTAGGGTTAGCGTTACGGTTAGGGGTTAGGGGTTTAGGGTTAGGGCTAAGGTTAGGGTTAGGGTTAGGGTTAGGGTTAGGGCTAGGGTTAGGGTTAGGGTTAGGGTTACGGCTAGGGTTAGGGTTAGGGTTAGGTTAGGCTTAGGGTTAGGAGTTAGGGTTAGGGTTTCTATTAGGTTAGTTTTAAGGGCTAAGGTTAGTTTTAGGGTTAAGGTTGGGTTAGGGTTAGGATTAGGGTTAGGGTACGACTTAGGGCTAGGGTTAGGGCTAGGGTTAGGGTTAGGGTTAGGGTTAGGGTTTAGGGTTATGGTTAGGGTTAGGGGTTAGGGGTTAGGGGTTAGGCTTAGGGTTAGCGTTACGGTTAGGGGTTAGGGGTTAGGGTTAGGGCTAAGGTTAGGGTTAGGGTTAGGGTTAGGGTTAGGGCTAGGGTTAGGGTTAGGGTTAGGGTTACGGCTAGGGTTAGGGTTAGGGTTAGGTTAGGCTTAGGGTTAGGAGTTAGGGTTAGGGTTTCTATTAGGTTAGTTTTAAGGGCTAAGGTTAGTTTTAGGGTTAAGGTTGGGTTAGGGTTAGGATTAGGGTTAGGGTACGACTTAGGGCTAGGGTTAGGGCTAGGGTTAGGGTTAGGGTTAGGGTTAGGGTTTAGGGTTAGGGTTAGGGTTAGGGGTTAGGGGTTAGGGGTTAGGCTTAGGGTTAGCGTTACGGTTAGGGGTTAGGGGTTAGGGTTAGGGCTAAGGTTAGGGTTAGGGTTAGGGTTAGGGTTAGGGCTAGGGTTAGGGTTAGGGTTAGAGTTACGGCTAGGGTTAGGGTTAGGGTTAGGTTAGGCTTAGGGTTAGGAGTTAGGGTTAGGGTTTCTATTAGGTTAGTTTTAAGGGCTAAGGTTAGTTTTAGGGTTAAGGTTGGGTTAGGGTTAGGATTAGGGTTAGGGTACGACTTAGGGCTAGGGTTAGGGTTAGGGTTAGGGTTAGGGTTTAGGGTTATGTTTAGTGTTAGGGGTTAGGGGTTAGGGGTTAGGCTTAGGGTTAGCGTTACGGTTAGGGGTTAGGGGTTAGGGTTAGGGCTAAGGTTAGGGTTAGGGTTAGGGTTAGGGTTAGGGCTAGGGTTAGGGTTAGGGTTAGGGTTACGGCTAGGGTTAGGGTTAGGGTTAGGTTAGGCTTAGGGTTAGGAGTTAGGGTTAGGGTTTCTATTAGGTTAGTTTTAAGGGCTAAGGTTAGTTTTAGGGTTAAGGTTGGGTTAGGGTTAGGATTAGGGTTAGGGTACGACTTAGGGCTAGGGTTAGGGTTAGGGTTAGGGTTAGGGTTTAGGGTTATGGTTAGGGTTAGGGGTTAGGGGTTAGGGGTTAGGCTTAGGGTTAGCGTTACGGTTAGGGGTTAGGGGTTAGGGTTAGGGCTAAGGTTAGGGTTAGGGTTAGGGTTAGGGTTAGGGCTAGGGTTAGGGTTAGGGTTAGGGTTACGGCTAGGGTTAGGGTTAGGGTTAGGTTAGGCTTAGGGTTAGGAGTTAGGGTTAGGGTTTCTATTAGGTTAGTTTTAAGGGCTAAGGTTAGTTTTAGGGTTAAGGTTGGGTTAGGGTTAGGATTAGGGTTAGGGTACGACTTAGGGCTAGGGTTAGGGCTAGGGTTAGGGTTAGGGTTAGGGTTAGGGTTTAGGGTTAGGGTTAGGGTTAGGGGTTAGGGGTTAGGGGTTAGGCTTAGGGTTAGCGTTACGGTTAGGGGTTAGGGGTTAGGGTTAGGGCTAAGGTTAGGGTTAGGGTTAGGGTTAGGGTTAGGGCTAGGGTTAGGGTTAGGGTTAGGGTTACGGCTAGGGTTAGGGTTAGGTTAGGCTTAGGGTTAGGAGTTAGGGTTAGGGTTTCTATTAGGTTAGTTTTAAGGGCTAAGGTTAGTTTTAGGGTTAAGGTTGGGTTAGGGTTAGGATTAGGGTTAGGGTACGACTTAGGGCTAGGGTTAGGGCTAGGGTTAGGGTTAGGGTTAGGGTTAGGGTTTAGGGTTATGGTTAGGGTTAGGGGTTAGGGGTTAGGGGTTAGGCTTAGGGTTAGCGTTACGGTTAGGGGTTAGGGGTTAGGGTTAGGGCTAAGGTTAGGGTTAGGGTTAGGGTTAGGGTTAGGGCTAGGGTTAGGGTTAGGGTTAGGGTTACGGCTAGGGTTAGGGTTAGGGTTAGGTTAGGCTTAGGGTTAGGAGTTAGGGTTAGGGTTTCTATTAGGTTAGTTTTAAGGGCTAAGGTTAGTTTTAGGGTTAAGGTTGGGTTAGGGTTAGGATTAGGGTTAGGGTACGACTTAGGGCTAGGGTTAGGGTTAGGGTTAGGGTTAGGGTTTAGGGTTATGGTTAGGCTTAGGGGTTAGGGGTTAGGGGTTAGGCTTAGGGTTAGCGTTACGGTTAGGGGTTAGGGGTTAGGGTTAGGGCTAAGGTTAGGGTTAGGGTTAGGGTTAGGGTTAGGGCTAGGGTTAGGGTTAGGGTTAGGGTTACGGCTAGGGTTAGGGTTAGGGTTAGGTTAGGCTTAGGGTTAGGAGTTAGGGTTAGGGTTTCTATTAGGTTAGTTTTAAGGGCTAAGGTTAGTTTTAGGGTTAAGGTTGGGTTAGGGTTAGGATTAGGGTTAGGGTACGACTTAGGGCTAGGGTTAGGGTTAGGGCTAGGGTTAGGGTTAGGGTTAGGGTTAGGGTTTAGGGTTATGGTTAGGGTTAGGGGTTAGGGGTTAGGGGTTAGGCTTAGGGTTAGCGTTACGGTTAGGGGTTAGGGGTTAGGGTTAGGGCTAAGGTTAGGGTTAGGGTTAGGGTTAGGGTTAGGGCTAGGGTTAGGGTTAGGGTTAGGGTTACGGCTAGGGTTAGGGTTAGGTTAGGCTTAGGGTTAGGAGTTAGGGTTAGGGTTTCTAATAGGTTAGTTTTAAGGGCTAAGGTTAGTTTTAGGGTTAAGGTTGGGTTAGGGTTAGGATTAGGGTTAGGGTACGACTTAGGGCTAGGGTTAGGGCTAGGGTTAGGGTTAGGGTTAGGGTTAGGGTTTAGGGTTATGTTAGGGTTAGGGGTTAGGGGTTAGGGGTTATGCTTAGGGTTAGCGTTACGGTTAGGGGTTAGGGGTTAGGGTTAGGGCTAAGGGTTAGGGTTAGGGTTAGGGTTAGGGTTAGGGCTAGGGTTAGGGTTAGGGTTAGGGTTACGGCTAGGGTTAGGGTTAGGGTTAGGTTAGGCTTAGGGTTAGGAGTTAGGGTTAGGGTTTCTATTAGGTTAGTTTTAAGGGCTAAGGTTAGTTTTAGGGTTAAGGTTGGGTTAGGGTTAGGATTAGGGTTAGGGTACGACTTAGGGCTAGGGTTAGGGCTAGGGTTAGGGTTAGGGTTAGGGTTAGGGTTTAGGGTTATGGTTAGGGTTAGGGGTTAGGGGTTAGGGGTTAGGCTTAGGGTTAGCGTTACGGTTAGGGGTTAGGGGTTAGGGTTAGGGCTAAGGTTAGGGTTAGGGTTAGGGTTAGGGTTAGGGCTAGGGTTAGGGTTAGGGTTAGGGTTACGGCTAGGGTTAGGGTTAGGGTTAGGTTAGGCTTAGGGTTAGGAGTTAGGGTTAGGGTTTCTATTAGGTTAGTTTTAAGGGCTAAGGTTAGTTTTAGGGTTAAGGTTGGGTTAGGGTTAGGATTAGGGTTAGGGTACGACTTAGGGCTAGGGTTAGGGCTAGGGTTAGGGTTAGGGTTAGGGTTTAGGGTTATGGTTAGGGTTAGGGGTTAGGGGTTAGGGGTTAGGCTTAGGGTTAGCGTTACGGTTAGGGGTTAGGGGTTAGGGTTAGGGCTAAGGTTAGGGTTAGGGTTAGGGTTAGGGTTAGGGCTAGGGTTAGGGTTAGGGTTAGGGTTACGGCTAGGGTTAGGGTTAGGGTTAGGTTAGGCTTAGGGTTAGGAGTTAGGGTTAGGGTTTCTATTAGGTTAGATTTAAGGGCTAAAGTTAGTTTTAGGGTTAAGGTTGGGTTAGGGTTAGGATTAGGGTTAGGGTACGACTTAGGGCTAGGGTTAGGGCTAGGGTTAGGGTTAGGGTTAGGGTTAGGGTTTAGGGTTATGGTTAGGGTTAGGGGTTAGGGGTTAGGGGTTAGGCTTAGGGTTAGCGTTACGGTTAGGGGTTAGGGGTTAGGGTTAGGGCTAAGGTTAGGGTTAGGGTTAGGGTTAGGGTTAGGGCTAGGGTTAGGGTTAGGGTTAGGGTTACGGCTAGGGTTAGGGTTAGGGTTAGGTTAGGCTTAGGGTTAGGAGTTAGGGTTAGGGTTTCTATTAGGTTAGTTTTAAGGGCTAAGGTTAGTTTTAGGGTTAAGGTTGGGTTAGGGTTAGGATTAGGGTTAGGGTACGACTTAGGGCTAGGGTTAGGGCTAGGGTTAGGGTTAGGGTTAGGGTTTAGGGTTATGGTTAGGGTTAGGGGTTAGGGGTTAGGGGTTAGGCTTAGGGTTAGCGTTACGGTTAGGGGTTAGGGGTTAGGGTTAGGGCTAAGGTTAGGGTTAGGGTTAGGGTTAGGGTTAGGGCTAGGGTTAGGGTTAGGGTTAGGGTTACGGCTAGGGTTAGGGTTAGGGTTAGGTTAGGCTTAGGGTTAGGAGTTAGGGTTAGGGTTTCTATTAGGTTAGTTTTAAGGGCTAAGGTTAGTTTTAGGGTTAAGGTTGGGTTAGGGTTAGGATTAGGGTTAGGGTACGACTTAGGGCTAGGGTTAGGGTTAGGGTTAGGGTTAGGGTTTAGGGTTATGGTTAGGGTTAGGGGTTAGGGGTTAGGGGTTAGGCTTAGGGTTAGCGTTACGGTTAGGGGTTAGGGGTTAGGGTTAGGGCTAAGGTTAGGGTTAGGGTTAGGGTTAGGGTTAGGGCTAGGGTTAGGGTTAGGGTTAGGGTTACGGCTAGGGTTAGGGTTAGGGTTAGGTTAGGCTTAGGGTTAGGAGTTAGGGTTAGGGTTTCTATTAGGTTAGTTTTAAGGGCTAAGGTTAGTTTTAGGGTTAAGGTTGGGTTAGGGTTAGGATTAGGGTTAGGGTACGACTTAGGGCTAGGGTTAGGGCTAGGGCTAGGGTTAGGGTTAGGGTTAGGGTTTAGGGTTATGGTTAGGGTTAGGGGTTAGGGGTTAGGGGTTAGGCTTAGGGTTAGCGTTACGGTTAGGGGTTAGGGGTTAGGGTTAGGGCTAAGGTTAGTGTTAGGGTTAGGGTTAGCGTTAGGGCTAGGGTTAGGGTTAGGGTTAGGGTTACGGCTAGGGTTAGGGTTAGGGTTAGGTTAGGCTTAGGGTTAGGAGTTAGGGTTAGGGTTTCTATTAGGTTAGTTTTAAGGGCTAAGGTTAGTTTTAGGGTTAAGGTTGGGTTAGGGTTAGGATTAGGGTTAGGGTACGACTTAGGGCTAGGGTTAGGGTTAGGGTTAGGGTTTAGGGTTATGTTTAGGGTTAGGGGTTAGGGGTTAGGGGTTAGGCTTAGGGTTAGCGTTACGGTTAGGGGTTAGGGGTTAGGGTTAGGGCTAAGGTTAGGGTTAGGGTTAGGGTTAGGGTTAGGGCTAGGGTTAGGGTTAGGGTTAGGGTTACGGCTAGGGTTAGGGTTAGGGTTAGGTTAGGCTTAGGTTTAGGAGTTAGGGTTAGGGTTTCTATTAGGTTAGTTTTAAGGGCTAAGGTTAGTTTTAGGGTTAAGGTTGGGTTAGGGTTAGGATTAGGGTTAGGGTACGACTTAGGGCTAGGGTTAGGGCTAGGGTTAGGGTTAGGGTTAGGGTTTAGGGTTATGGTTAGGGTTAGGGGTTAGGGGTTAGGGGTTAGGCTTAGGGTTAGCGTTACGGTTAGGGGTTAGGGGTTAGGGTTAGGGCTAAGGTTAGGGTTAGGGTTAGGGTTAGGGTTAGGGCTAGGGTTAGGGTTAGGGTTAGGGTTACGGCTAGGGTTAGGGTTAGGGTTAGGTTAGGCTTAGGGTTAGGAGTTAGGGTTAGGGTTTCTATTAGGTTAGTTTTAAGGGCTAAGGTTAGTTTTAGGGTTAAGGTTGGGTTAGGGTTAGGATTAGGGTTAGGGTACGACTTAGGGCTAGGGTTAGGGCTAGGGTTAGGGTTAGGGTTAGGGTTAGGGTTTAGGGTTATGGTTAGGGTTAGGGGTTAGGGGTTAGGGGTTAGGCTTAGGGTTAGCGTTACGGTTAGGGGTTAGGGGTTAGGGTTAGGGCTAAGGTTAGGGTTAGGTTTAGGGTTAGGGTTAGGGCTAGGGTTAGGGTTAGGGTTAGGGTTACGGCTAGGGTTAGGGTTAGGGTTAGGTTAGGCTTAGGGTTAGGAGTTAGGGTTAGGGTTTCTATTAGGTTAGTTTTAAGGGCTAAGGTTAGTTTTAGGGTTAAGGTTGGGTTAGGGTTAGGATTAGGGTTAGGGTACGACTTAGGGCTAGGGTTAGGGCTAGGGTTAGGGTTAGGGTTAGGGTTAGGGTTTAGGGTTATGGTTAGGGTTAGGGGTTAGGCTTAGGGTTAGCGTTACGGTTAGGGGTTAGGGGTTAGGGTTAGGGCTAAGGTTAGGGTTAGGGTTAGGGTTAGGGTTAGGGCTAGGGTTAGGGTTAGGGTTAGGGTTACGGCTAGGGTTAGGGTTAGGGTTAGGTTAGGCTTAGGGTTAGGAGTTAGGGTTAGGGTTTCTATTAGGTTAGTTTTAAGGGCTAAGGTTAGTTTTAGGGTTAAGGTTGGGTTAGGGTTAGGATTAGGGTTAGGGTACGACTTAGGGCTAGGGTTAGGGTTAGGGTTAGGGTTAGGGTTTAGGGTTATGTTTAGTGTTAGGGGTTAGGGGTTAGGGGTTAGGCTTAGGGTTAGCGTTACGGTTAGGGGTTAGGGGTTAGGGTTAGGGCTAAGGTTAGGGTTAGGGTTAGGGTTAGGGCTAGGGTTAGGGTTAGGGTTAGGGTTACGGCTAGGGTTAGGGTTAGGGTTAGGTTAGGCTTAGGGTTAGGAGTTAGGGTTAGGGTTTCTATTAGGTTAGTTTTAAGGGCTAAGGTTAGTTTTAGGGTTAAGGTTGGGTTAGGGTTAGGATTAGGGTTAGCGTACGACTTAGGGCTAGGGTTAGGGCTAGGGTTAGGGTTAGGGTTAGGGTTAGGGTTTAGGGTTATGGTTAGTGTTAGGGGTTAGGGGTTAGGGGTTAGGCTTAGGGTTAGCGTTACGGTTAGGGGTTAGGGGTTAGGGTTAGGGCTAAGGTTAGGGTTAGGGTTAGGGCTAGGGTTAGGGTTAGGGTTAGGGTTACGGCTAGGGTTAGGGTTAGGTTAGGCTTAGGGTTAGGAGTTAGGGTTAGGGTTTCTATTAGGTTAGTTTTAAGGGCTAAGTTTAGTTTTAGGGTTAAGGTTGGGTTAGGGTTAGGATTAGGCTTAGGGTACGACTTAGGGCTAGGGTTAGGGCTAGGGTTAGGGTTAGGGTTAGGGTTAGGGTTTAGTGTTATGGTTAGGGTTAGGGGTTAGGGGTTAGGGGTTAGGCTTAGGGTTAGCGTTACGGTTAGGGGTTAGGGGTTAGGGTTAGGGCTAAGGTTAGGGTTAGGGTTAGGGTTAGGGTTAGGGCTAGGGTTAGGGTTAGGGTTAGGGTTACGGCTAGGGTTAGGGTTAGGGTTAGGTTAGGCTTAGGGTTAGGAGTTAGGGTTAGGGTTTCTATTAGGTTAGTTTTAAGGGCTAAGGTTAGTTTTAGGGTTAAGGTTGGGTTAGGGTTAGGATTAGGGTTAGGGTACGACTTAGGGCTAGGGTTAGGGTTAGGGTTAGGGTTAGGGTTTAGGGTTATGTTTAGTGTTAGGGGTTAGGGGTTAGGGGTTAGGCTTAGGGTTAGCGTTACGGTTAGGGGTTAGGGGTTAGGGTTAGGGCTAAGGTTAGGGTTAGGGTTAGGGCTAGGGTTAGGGTTAGGGTTAGGGTTACGGCTAGGGTTAGGGTTAGGGTTAGGTTAGGCTTAGGGTTAGGAGTTAGGGTTAGGGTTTCTATTAGGTTAGTTTTAAGGGCTAAGGTTAGTTTTAGGGTTAAGGTTGGGTTAGGGTTAGGATTAGGGTTAGGGTACGACTTAGGGCTAGGGTTAGGGTTAGGGTTAGGGTTAGGGTTTAGGGTTAGGGTTAGGGTTAGGGGTTAGGGGTTAGGGGTTAGGCTTAGGGTTAGCGTTACGGTTAGGGGTTAGGGGTTAGGGTTAGGGCTAAGGTTAGGGTTAGGGTTAGGGTTAGGGCTAGGGTTAGGGTTAGGGTTAGGGTTACGGCTAGGGTTAGGGTTAGGGTTAGGTTAGGCTTAGGGTTAGGAGTTAGGGTTAGGGTTTCTATTAGGTTAGTTTTAAGGGCTAAGGTTAGTTTTAGGGTTAAGGTTGGGTTAGGGTTAGGATTAGGGTTAGCGTACGACTTAGGGCTAGGGTTAGGGCTAGGGTTAGGGTTAGGGTTAGGGTTAGGGTTTAGGGTTATGGTTAGTGTTAGGGGTTAGGGGTTAGGGGTTAGGCTTAGGGTTAGCGTTACGGTTAGGGGTTAGGGGTTAGGGTTAGGGCTAAGGTTAGGGTTAGGGTTAGGGCTAGGGTTAGGGTTAGGGTTAGGGTTACGGCTAGGGTTAGGGTTAGGTTAGGCTTAGGGTTAGGAGTTAGGGTTAGGGTTTCTATTAGGTTAGTTTTAAGGGCTAAGTTTAGTTTTAGGGTTAAGGTTGGGTTAGGGTTAGGATTAGGCTTAGGGTACGACTTAGGGCTAGGGTTAGGGCTAGGGTTAGGGTTAGGGTTAGGGTTAGGGTTTAGGGTTATGGTTAGGGTTAGGGGTTAGGGGTTAGGGGTTAGGCTTAGGGTTAGCGTTACGGTTAGGGGTTAGGGGTTAGGGTTAGGGCTAAGGTTAGGGTTAGGGTTAGGGTTAGGGTTAGGGCTAGGGTTAGGGTTAGGGTTAGGGTTACGGCTAGGGTTAGGGTTAGGGTTAGGTTAGGCTTAGGGTTAGGAGTTAGGGTTAGGGTTTCTATTAGGTTAGTTTTAAGGGCTAAGGTTAGTTTTAGGGTTAAGGTTGGGTTAGGGTTAGGATTAGGGTTAGGGTACGACTTAGGGCTAGGGTTAGGGTTAGGGTTAGGGTTAGGGTTTAGGGTTATGTTTAGTGTTAGGGGTTAGGGGTTAGGGGTTAGGCTTAGGGTTAGCGTTACGGTTAGGGGTTAGGGGTTAGGGTTAGGGCTAAGGTTAGGGTTAGGGTTAGGGTTAGGGCTAGGGTTAGGGTTAGGGTTAGGGTTACGGCTAGGGTTAGGGTTAGGGTTAGGTTAGGCTTAGGGTTAGGAGTTAGGGTTAGGGTTTCTATTAGGTTAGTTTTAAGGGCTAAGGTTAGTTTTAGGGTTAAGGTTGGGTTAGGGTTAGGATTAGGGTTAGCGTACGACTTAGGGCTAGGGTTAGGGCTAGGGTTAGGGTTAGGGTTAGGGTTAGGGTTTAGGGTTATGGTTAGGGTTAGGGGTTAGGGGTTAGGCTTAGGGTTAGCGTTACGGTTAGGGGTTAGGGGTTAGGGTTAGGGCTAAGGTTAGGGTTAGGGTTAGGGTTAGGGTTAGGGCTAGGGTTAGGGTTAGGGTTAGGGTTACGGCTAGGGTTAGGGTTAGGGTTAGGTTAGGCTTAGGGTTAGGAGTTAGGGTTAGGGTTTCTATTAGGTTAGTTTTAAGGGCTAAGGTTAGTTTTAGGGTTAAGGTTGGGTTAGGGTTAGGATTAGGGTTAGGGTACGACTTAGGGCTAGGGTTAGGGCTAGGGTTAGGGTTAGGGTTAGGGTTAGGGTTTAGGGTTAGGGTTAGGGTTAGGGGTTAGGGGTTAGGGGTTAGGCTTAGGGTTAGCGTTACGGTTAGGGGTTAGGGGTTAGGGTTAGGGCTAAGGTTAGGGTTAGGGTTAGGGTTAGGGTTAGGGCTAGGGTTAGGGTTAGGGTTAGGGTTACGGCTAGGGTTAGGGTTAGGGTTAGGTTAGGCTTAGGGTTAGGAGTTAGGGTTAGGGTTTCTATTAGGTTAGATTTAAGGGCTAAAGTTAGTATTAGGGTTAAGGTTGGGTTAGGGTTAGGATTAGGGTTAGGGTACGACTTAGGGCTAGGGTTAGGGCTAGGGTTAGGGTTAGGGTTAGGGTTAGGGTTTAGGGTTATGTTTAGTGTTAGGGGTTAGGGGTTAGGGGTTAGGCTTAGGGTTAGCGTTACGGTTAGGGGTTAGGGGTTAGGGTTAGGGCTAAGGTTAGGGTTAGGGTTAGGGTTAGGGCTAGGGTTAGGGTTAGGGTTAGGGTTACGGCTAGGGTTAGGGTTAGGGTTAGGTTAGGCTTAGG
The DNA here is from genome assembly GCF_964188355.1 of Buteo buteo. Lineage (NCBI taxonomy): Eukaryota > Metazoa > Chordata > Aves > Accipitriformes > Accipitridae > Buteo > Buteo buteo. The sequence goes on from NW_027439300.1 coordinate 151,704, forward strand.
GTTAGGAGTTAGGGTTAGGGTTTCTATTAGGTTAGTTTTAAGGGCTAAGGTTAGTTTTAGGGTTAAGGTTGGGTTAGGGTTAGGATTAGGGTTAGCGTACGACTTAGGGCTAGGGTTAGGGCTAGGGTTAGGGTTAGGGTTAGGGTTAGGGTTTAGGGTTATGGTTAGGGTTAGGGGTTAGGGGTTAGGCTTAGGGTTAGCGTTACGGTTAGGGGTTAGGGGTTAGGGTTAGGGCTAAGGTTAGGGTTAGGGTTAGGGTTAGGGTTAGGGCTAGGGTTAGGGTTAGGGTTAGGGTTACGGCTAGGGTTAGGGTTAGGGTTAGGTTAGGCTTAGGGTTAGGAGTTAGGGTTAGGGTTTCTATTAGGTTAGTTTTAAGGGCTAAGGTTAGTTTTAGGGTTAAGGTTGGGTTAGGGTTAGGATTAGGGTTAGGGTACGACTTAGGGCTAGGGTTAGGGCTAGGGTTAGGGTTAGGGTTAGGGTTAGGGTTTAGGGTTAGGGTTAGGGTTAGGGGTTAGGGGTTAGGGGTTAGGCTTAGGGTTAGCGTTACGGTTAGGGGTTAGGGGTTAGGGTTAGGGCTAAGGTTAGGGTTAGGGTTAGGGTTAGGGTTAGGGCTAGGGTTAGGGTTAGGGTTAGGGTTACGGCTAGGGTTAGGGTTAGGGTTAGGTTAGGCTTAGGGTTAGGAGTTAGGGTTAGGGTTTCTATTAGGTTAGATTTAAGGGCTAAAGTTAGTTTTAGGGTTAAGGTTGGGTTAGGGTTAGGATTAGGGTTAGGGTACGACTTAGGGCTAGGGTTAGGGCTAGGGTTAGGGTTAGGGTTAGGGTTAGGGTTTAGGGTTATGGTTAGGGTTAGGGGTTAGGGGTTAGGGGTTAGGCTTAGGGTTAGCGTTACGGTTAGGGGTTAGGGGTTAGGGTTAGGGCTAAGGTTAGGGTTAGGGTTAGGGTTAGGGTTAGGGCTAGGGTTAGGGTTAGGGTTAGGGTTACGGCTAGGGTTAGGGTTAGGGTTAGGTTAGGCTTAGGGTTAGGAGTTAGGGTTAGGGTTTCTATTAGGTTAGTTTTAAGGGCTAAGGTTAGTTTTAGGGTTAAGGTTGGGTTAGGGTTAGGATTAGGGTTAGGGTACGACTTAGGGCTAGGGTTAGGGTTAGGGTTAGGGTTAGGGTTTAGGGTTATGTTTAGTGTTAGGGGTTAGGGGTTAGGGGTTAGGCTTAGGGTTAGCGTTACGGTTAGGGGTTAGGGGTTAGGGTTAGGGCTAAGGTTAGGGTTAGGGTTAGGGTTAGGGCTAGGGTTAGGGTTAGGGTTAGGGTTACGGCTAGGGTTAGGGTTAGGGTTAGGTTAGGCTTAGGGTTAGGAGTTAGGGTTAGGGTTTCTATTAGGTTAGTTTTAAGGGCTAAGGTTAGTTTTAGGGTTAAGGTTGGGTTAGGGTTAGGATTAGGGTTAGCGTACGACTTAGGGCTAGGGTTAGGGCTAGGGTTAGGGTTAGGGTTAGGGTTAGGGTTTAGGGTTATGGTTAGGGTTAGGGGTTAGGGGTTAGGCTTAGGGTTAGCGTTACGGTTAGGGGTTAGGGGTTAGGGTTAGGGCTAAGGTTAGGGTTAGGGTTAGGGTTAGGGTTAGGGCTAGGGTTAGGGTTAGGGTTAGGGTTACGGCTAGGGTTAGGGTTAGGTTAGGCTTAGGGTTAGGAGTTAGGGTTAGGGTTTCTATTAGGTTAGTTTTAAGGGCTAAGGTTAGTTTTAGGGTTAAGGTTGGGTTAGGGTTAGGATTAGGGTTAGGGTACGACTTAGGGCTAGGGTTAGGGCTAGGGTTAGGGTTAGGGTTAGGGTTAGGGTTTAGGGTTAGGGTTAGGGTTAGGGGTTAGGGGTTAGGGGTTAGGCTTAGGGTTAGCGTTACGGTTAGGGGTTAGGGGTTAGGGTTAGGGCTAAGGTTAGGGTTAGGGTTAGGGTTAGGGTTAGGGCTAGGGTTAGGGTTAGGGTTAGGGTTACGGCTAGGGTTAGGGTTAGGGTTAGGTTAGGCTTAGGGTTAGGAGTTAGGGTTAGGGTTTCTATTAGGTTAGTTTTAAGGGCTAAGGTTAGTTTTAGGGTTAAGGTTGGGTTAGGGTTAGGATTAGGGTTAGGGTACGACTTAGGGCTAGGGTTAGGGCTAGGGTTAGGGTTAGGGTTAGGGTTAGGGTTTAGGGTTAGGGTTAGGGTTAGGGGTTAGGGGTTAGGGGTTAGGCTTAGGGTTAGCGTTACGGTTAGGGGTTAGGGGTTAGGGTTAGGGCTAAGGTTAGGGTTAGGGTTAGGGTTAGGGTTAGGGCTAGGGTTAGGGTTAGGGTTAGGGTTACGGCTAGGGTTAGGGTTAGGGTTAGGTTAGGCTTAGGGTTAGGAGTTAGGGTTAGGGTTTCTATTAGGTTAGTTTTAAGGGCTAAGGTTAGTTTTAGGGTTAAGGTTGGGTTAGGGTTAGGATTAGGGTTAGGGTACGACTTAGGGCTAGGGTTAGGGCTAGGGTTAGGGTTAGGGTTAGGGTTAGGGTTTAGGGTTATGTTTAGGGTTAGGGGTTAGGGGTTAGGGGTTAGGCTTAGGGTTAGCGTTACGGTTAGGGGTTAGGGGTTAGGGTTAGGGCTAAGGTTAGGGTTAGGGTTAGGGTTAGGGTTAGGGCTAGGGTTAGGGTTAGGGTTAGGGTTACGGCTAGGGTTAGGGTTAGGGTTAGGTTAGGCTTAGGGTTAGGAGTTAGGGTTAGGGTTTCTATTAGGTTAGATTTAAGGGCTAAAGTTAGTATTAGGGTTAAGGTTGGGTTAGGGTTAGGATTAGGGTTAGGGTACGACTTAGGGCTAGGGTTAGGGCTAGGGTTAGGGTTAGGGTTAGGGTTAGGGTTTAGGGTTATGGTTAGGGTTAGGGGTTAGGGGTTAGGGGTTAGGCTTAGGGTTAGCGTTACGGTTAGGGGTTAGGGGTTTAGGGTTAGGGCTAAGGTTAGGGTTAGGGTTAGGGTTAGGGTTAGGGCTAGGGTTAGGGTTAGGGTTAGGGTTACGGCTAGGGTTAGGGTTAGGGTTAGGTTAGGCTTAGGGTTAGGAGTTAGGGTTAGGGTTTCTATTAGGTTAGTTTTAAGGGCTAAGGTTAGTTTTAGGGTTAAGGTTGGGTTAGGGTTAGGATTAGGGTTAGGGTACGACTTAGGGCTAGGGTTAGGGCTAGGGTTAGGGTTAGGGTTAGGGTTAGGGTTTAGGGTTATGGTTAGGGTTAGGGGTTAGGGGTTAGGGGTTAGGCTTAGGGTTAGCGTTACGGTTAGGGGTTAGGGGTTAGGGTTAGGGCTAAGGTTAGGGTTAGGGTTAGGGTTAGGGTTAGGGCTAGGGTTAGGGTTAGGGTTAGGGTTACGGCTAGGGTTAGGGTTAGGGTTAGGTTAGGCTTAGGGTTAGGAGTTAGGGTTAGGGTTTCTATTAGGTTAGTTTTAAGGGCTAAGGTTAGTTTTAGGGTTAAGGTTGGGTTAGGGTTAGGATTAGGGTTAGGGTACGACTTAGGGCTAGGGTTAGGGCTAGGGTTAGGGTTAGGGTTAGGGTTAGGGTTTAGGGTTAGGGTTAGGGTTAGGGGTTAGGGGTTAGGGGTTAGGCTTAGGGTTAGCGTTACGGTTAGGGGTTAGGGGTTAGGGTTAGGGCTAAGGTTAGGGTTAGGGTTAGGGTTAGGGTTAGGGCTAGGGTTAGGGTTAGGGTTAGAGTTACGGCTAGGGTTAGGGTTAGGGTTAGGTTAGGCTTAGGGTTAGGAGTTAGGGTTAGGGTTTCTATTAGGTTAGTTTTAAGGGCTAAGGTTAGTTTTAGGGTTAAGGTTGGGTTAGGGTTAGGATTAGGGTTAGGGTACGACTTAGGGCTAGGGTTAGGGTTAGGGTTAGGGTTAGGGTTTAGGGTTATGTTTAGTGTTAGGGGTTAGGGGTTAGGGGTTAGGCTTAGGGTTAGCGTTACGGTTAGGGGTTAGGGGTTAGGGTTAGGGCTAAGGTTAGGGTTAGGGTTAGGGTTAGGGTTAGGGCTAGGGTTAGGGTTAGGGTTAGGGTTACGGCTAGGGTTAGGGTTAGGGTTAGGTTAGGCTTAGGGTTAGGAGTTAGGGTTAGGGTTTCTATTAGGTTAGTTTTAAGGGCTAAGGTTAGTTTTAGGGTTAAGGTTGGGTTAGGGTTAGGATTAGGGTTAGGGTACGACTTAGGGCTAGGGTTAGGGTTAGGGTTAGGGTTAGGGTTTAGGGTTATGGTTAGGGTTAGGGGTTAGGGGTTAGGGGTTAGGCTTAGGGTTAGCGTTACGGTTAGGGGTTAGGGGTTAGGGTTAGGGCTAAGGTTAGGGTTAGGGTTAGGGTTAGGGTTAGGGCTAGGGTTAGGGTTAGGGTTAGGGTTACGGCTAGGGTTAGGGTTAGGGTTAGGTTAGGCTTAGGGTTAGGAGTTAGGGTTAGGGTTTCTATTAGGTTAGTTTTAAGGGCTAAGGTTAGTTTTAGGGTTAAGGTTGGGTTAGGGTTAGGATTAGGGTTAGGGTACGACTTAGGGCTAGGGTTAGGGCTAGGGTTAGGGTTAGGGTTAGGGTTAGGGTTTAGGGTTAGGGTTAGGGTTAGGGGTTAGGGGTTAGGGGTTAGGCTTAGGGTTAGCGTTACGGTTAGGGGTTAGGGGTTAGGGTTAGGGCTAAGGTTAGGGTTAGGGTTAGGGTTAGGGTTAGGGCTAGGGTTAGGGTTAGGGTTAGGGTTACGGCTAGGGTTAGGGTTAGGTTAGGCTTAGGGTTAGGAGTTAGGGTTAGGGTTTCTATTAGGTTAGTTTTAAGGGCTAAGGTTAGTTTTAGGGTTAAGGTTGGGTTAGGGTTAGGATTAGGGTTAGGGTACGACTTAGGGCTAGGGTTAGGGCTAGGGTTAGGGTTAGGGTTAGGGTTAGGGTTTAGGGTTATGGTTAGGGTTAGGGGTTAGGGGTTAGGGGTTAGGCTTAGGGTTAGCGTTACGGTTAGGGTTTAGGGGTTAGGGTTAGGGCTAAGGTTAGGGTTAGGGTTAGGGTTAGGGTTAGGGCTAGGGTTAGGGTTAGGGTTAGGGTTACGGCTAGGGTTAGGGTTAGGGTTAGGTTAGGCTTAGGGTTAGGAGTTAGGGTTAGGGTTTCTATTAGGTTAGTTTTAAGGGCTAAGGTTAGTTTTAGGGTTAAGGTTGGGTTAGGGTTAGGATTAGGGTTAGGGTACGACTTAGGGCTAGGGTTAGGGTTAGGGTTAGGGTTAGGGTTTAGGGTTATGTTTAGTGTTAGGGGTTAGGGGTTAGGGGTTAGGCTTAGGGTTAGCGTTACGGTTAGGGGTTAGGGGTTAGGGTTAGGGCTAAGGTTAGGGTTAGGGTTAGGGTTAGGGTTAGGGCTAGGGTTAGGGTTAGGGTTAGGGTTACGGCTAGGGTTAGGGTTAGGGTTAGGTTAGGCTTAGGGTTAGGAGTTAGGGTTAGGGTTTCTATTAGGTTAGTTTTAAGGGCTAAGGTTAGTTTTAGGGTTAAGGTTGGGTTAGGGTTAGGATTAGGGTTAGGGTACGACTTAGGGCTAGGGTTAGGGTTAGGGCTAGGTAGGGTTAGGGTTAGGGTTAGGGTGGGTTAGGGTTTATGGTTAGGGTTAGGGGTTAGGGGTTAGGGGTTAGGCTTAGGGTTAGCGTTACGGTTAGGGGTTAGGGGTTAGGGTTAGGGCTAAGGTTAGGGTTAGGGTTAGGGTTAGGGTTAGGGCTAGGGTTAGGGTTAGGGTTAGGGTTACGGCTAGGGTTAGGGTTAGGTTAGGCTTAGGGTTAGGAGTTAGGGTTAGGGTTTCTAATAGGTTAGTTTTAAGGGCTAAGGTTAGTTTTAGGGTTAAGGTTGGGTTAGGGTTAGGATTAGGGTTAGGGTACGACTTAGGGCTAGGGTTAGGGCTAGGGTTAGGGTTAGGGTTAGGGTTAGGGTTTAGGGTTATGTTTAGGGTTAGGGGTTAGGGGTTAGGGGTTATGCTTAGGGTTAGCGTTACGGTTAGGGGTTAGGGGTTAGGGTTAGGGCTAGGGTTAGGGTTAGGGTTAGGGTTAGGGTTAGGGCTAGGGTTAGGGTTAGGGTTAGGGTTACGGCTAGGGTTAGGGTTAGGGTTAGGTTAGGCTTAGGGTTAGGAGTTAGGGTTAGGGTTTCTATTAGGTTAGTTTTAAGGGCTAAGGTTAGTTTTAGGGTTAAGGTTGGGTTAGGGTTAGGATTAGGGTTAGGGTACGACTTAGGGCTAGGGTTAGGGCTAGGGTTAGGGTTAGGGTTAGGGTTAGGGTTTAGGGTTATGGTTAGGGTTAGGGGTTAGGGGTTAGGGGTTAGGCTTAGGGTTAGCGTTACGGTTAGGGGTTAGGGGTTAGGGTTAGGGCTAAGGTTAGGGTTAGGGTTAGGGTTAGGGTTAGGGCTAGGGTTAGGGTTAGGGTTAGGGTTACGGCTAGGGTTAGGGTTAGGGTTAGGTTAGGCTTAGGGTTAGGAGTTAGGGTTAGGGTTTCTATTAGGTTAGTTTTAAGGGCTAAGGTTAGTTTTAGGGTTAAGGTTGGGTTAGGGTTAGGATTAGGGTTAGGGTACGACTTAGGGCTAGGGTTAGGGCTAGGGTTAGGGTTAGGGTTAGGGTTTAGGGTTATGGTTAGGGTTAGGGGTTAGGGGTTAGGGGTTAGGCTTAGGGTTAGCGTTACGGTTAGGGGTTAGGGGTTAGGGTTAGGGCTAAGGTTAGGGTTAGGGTTAGGGTTAGGGTTAGGGCTAGGGTTAGGGTTAGGGTTAGGGTTACGGCTAGGGTTAGGGTTAGGGTTAGGTTAGGCTTAGGGTTAGGAGTTAGGGTTAGGGTTTCTATTAGGTTAGATTTAAGGGCTAAAGTTAGTTTTAGGGTTAAGGTTGGGTTAGGGTTAGGATTAGGGTTAGGGTACGACTTAGGGCTAGGGTTAGGGCTAGGGTTAGGGTTAGGGTTAGGGTTAGGGTTTAGGGTTATGGTTAGGGTTAGGGGTTAGGGGTTAGGGGTTAGGCTTAGGGTTAGCGTTACGGTTAGGGGTTAGGGGTTAGGGTTAGGGCTAAGGTTAGGGTTAGGGTTAGGGTTAGGGTTAGGGCTAGGGTTAGGGTTAGGGTTAGGGTTACGGCTAGGGTTAGGGTTAGGGTTAGGTTAGGCTTAGGGTTAGGAGTTAGGGTTAGGGTTTCTATTAGGTTAGTTTTAAGGGCTAAGGTTAGTTTTAGGGTTAAGGTTGGGTTAGGGTTAGGATTAGGGTTAGGGTACGACTTAGGGCTAGGGTTAGGGCTAGGGTTAGGGTTAGGGTTAGGGTTAGGGTTTAGGGTTATGGTTAGGGTTAGGGGTTAGGGGTTAGGGGTTAGGCTTAGGGTTAGCGTTACGGTTAGGGGTTAGGGGTTAGGGTTAGGGCTAAGGTTAGGGTTAGGGTTAGGGTTAGGGTTAGGGCTAGGGTTAGGGTTAGGGTTAGGGTTACGGCTAGGGTTAGGGTTAGGGTTAGGTTAGGCTTAGGGTTAGGAGTTAGGGTTAGGGTTTCTATTAGGTTAGTTTTAAGGGCTAAGGTTAGTTTTAGGGTTAAGGTTGGGTTAGGGTTAGGATTAGGGTTAGGGTACGACTTAGGGCTAGGGTTAGGGTTAGGGTTAGGGTTAGGGTTTAGGGTTATGGTTAGGGTTAGGGGTTAGGGGTTAGGGGTTAGGCTTAGGGTTAGCGTTACGGTTAGGGGTTAGGGGTTAGGGTTAGGGCTAATGTTAGGGTTAGGGTTAGGGTTAGGGTTAGGGCTAGGGTTAGGGTTAGGGTTAGGGTTACGGCTAGGGTTAGGGTTAGGGTTAGGTTAGGCTTAGGGTTAGGAGTTAGGGTTAGGGTTTCTATTAGGTTAGTTTTAAGGGCTAAGGTTAGTTTTAGGGTTAAGGTTGGGTTAGGGTTAGGATTAGGGTTAGGGTACGACTTAGGGCTAGGGTTAGGGCTAGGGTTAGGGTTAGGGTTAGGGTTAGGGTTTAGGGTTATGGTTAGGGTTAGGGGTTAGGGGTTAGGGGTTAGGCTTAGGGTTAGCGTTACGGTTAGGGGTTAGGGGTTAGGGTTAGGGCTAAGGTTAGGGTTAGGGTTAGGGTTAGGGTTAGGGCTAGGGTTAGGGTTAGGGTTAGGGTTACGGCTAGGGTTAGGGTTAGGTTAGGCTTAGGGTTAGGAGTTAGGGTTAGGGTTTCTATTAGGTTAGTTTTAAGGGCTAAGGTTAGTTTTAGGGTTAAGGTTGGGTTAGGGTTAGGATTAGGGTTAGGGTACGACTTAGGGCTAGGGTTAGGGCTAGGGTTAGGGTTAGGGTTAGGGTTAGGGTTTAGGGTTAGGGTTAGGGTTAGGGGTTAGGGGTTAGGGGTTAGGCTTAGGGTTAGCGTTACGGTTAGGGGTTAGGGGTTAGGGTTAGGGCTAGGGTTAGGGTTAGGGCTAGGGTTAGGGTTAGGGTTAGGGTTACGGCTAGGGTTAGGGTTAGGGTTAGGTTAGGCTTAGGGTTAGGAGTTAGGGTTAGGGTTTCTATTAGGTTAGTTTTAAGGGCTAAGGTTAGTTTTAGGGTTAAGGTTGGGTTAGGGTTAGGATTAGGGTTAGGGTACGACTTAGGGCTAGGGTTAGGGCTAGGGTTAGGGTTAGGGTTAGGGTTAGGGTTTAGGGTTATGGTTAGGGTTAGGGGTTAGGGGTTAGGGGTTAGGCTTAGGGTTAGCGTTACGGTTAGGGGTTAGGGGTTAGGGTTAGGGCTAAGGTTAGGGTTAGGGTTAGGGTTAGGGTTAGGGCTAGGGTTAGGGTTAGGGTTAGGGTTACGGCTAGGGTTAGGGTTAGGGTTAGGTTAGGCTTAGGGTTAGGAGTTAGGGTTAGGGTTTCTATTAGGTTAGTTTTAAGGGCTAAGGTTAGTTTTAGGGTTAAGGTTGGGTTAGGGTTAGGATTAGGGTTAGGGTACGACTTAGGGCTAGGGTTAGGGCTAGGGTTAGGGTTAGGGTTAGGGTTTAGGGTTAGGGTTAGGGTTAGGGGTTAGGGGTTAGGGGTTAGGCTTAGGGTTAGCGTTACGGTTAGGGGTTAGGGGTTAGGGTTAGGGCTAAGGTTAGGGTTAGGGTTAGGGTTAGGGTTAGGGCTAGGGTTAGGGTTAGGGTTAGGGTTACGGCTAGGGTTAGGGTTAGGGTTAGGTTAGGCTTAGGGTTAGGAGTTAGGGTTAGGGTTTCTAATAGGTTAGTTTTAAGGGCTAAGGTTAGTTTTAGGGTTAAGGTTGGGTTAGGCTTAGGATTAGGGTTAGGGTACGACTTAGGGCTAGGGTTAGGGCTAGGGTTAGGGTTAGGGTTAGGGTTAGGGTTTAGGGTTATGGTTAGCGTTAGGGGTTAGGGGTTAGGGGTTAGGCTTAGGGTTAGCGTTACGGTTAGGGGTTAGGGGTTAGGGTTAGGGCTAAGGTTAGGGTTAGGGTTAGGGTTAGGGTTAGGGCTAGGGTTAGGGTTAGGGTTAGGGTTACGGCTAGGGTTAGGGTTAGGGTTAGGTTAGGCTTAGGGTTAGGAGTTAGGGTTAGGGTTTCTATTAGGTTAGTTTTAAGGGCTAAGGTTAGTTTTAGGGTTAAGGTTGGGTTAGGGTTAGGATTAGGGTTAGGGTACGACTTAGGGCTAGGGTTAGGGCTAGGGTTAGGGTTAGGGTTAGGGTTTAGGGTTATGGTTAGGGTTAGGGGTTAGGGGTTAGGGGTTAGGCTTAGGGTTAGCGTTACGGTTAGGGGTTAGGGGTTAGGGTTAGGGCTAAGGTTAGGGTTAGGGTTAGGGTTAGGGTTAGGGCTAGGGTTAGGGTTAGGGTTAGGGTTACGGCTAGGGTTAGGGTTAGGGTTAGGTTAGGCTTAGGGTTAGGAGTTAGGGTTAGGGTTTCTATTAGGTTAGTTTTAAGGGCTAAGGTTAGTTTTAGGGTTAAGGTTGGGTTAGGGTTAGGATTAGGGTTAGGGTACGACTTAGGGCTAGGGTTAGGGTTAGGGTTAGGGTTAGGGTTTAGGGTTATGGTTAGGGTTAGGGGTTAGGGGTTAGGGGTTAGGCTTAGGGTTAGCGTTACGGTTAGGGGTTAGGGGTTAGGGTTAGGGCTAAGGTTAGGGTTAGGGTTAGGGTTAGGGTTAGGGCTAGGGTTAGGGTTAGGGTTAGGGTTACGGCTAGGGTTAGGGTTAGGGTTAGGTTAGGCTTAGGGTTAGGAGTTAGGGTTAGGGTTTCTATTAGGTTAGTTTTAAGGGCTAAGGTTAGTTTTAGGGTTAAGGTTGGGTTAGGGTTAGGATTAGGGTTAGGGTACGACTTAGGGCTAGGGTTAGGGCTAGGGTTAGGGTTAGGGTTAGGGTTAGGGTTTAGGGTTATGGTTAGGGTTAGGGGTTAGGGGTTAGGGGTTAGGCTTAGGGTTAGCGTTACGGTTAGGGGTTAGGGGTTAGGGTTAGGGCTAAGGTTAGGGTTAGGGTTAGGGTTAGGGTTAGGGCTAGGGTTAGGGTTAGGGTTAGGGTTACGGCTAGGGTTAGGGTTAGGGTTAGGTTAGGCTTAGGGTTAGGAGTTAGGGTTAGGGTTTCTATTAGGTTAGTTTTAAGGGCTAAGGTTAGTTTTAGGGTTAAGGTTGGGTTAGGCTTAGGATTAGGGTTAGGGTACGACTTAGGGCTAGGGTTAGGGCTAGGGTTAGGGTTAGGGTTAGGGTTAGGGTTTAGGGTTATGGTTAGGGTTAGGGGTTAGGGGTTAGGGGTTAGGCTTAGGGTTAGCGTTACGGTTAGGGGTTAGGGGTTAGGGTTAGGGCTAAGGTTAGGGTTAGGGTTAGGGTTAGGGTTAGGGCTAGGGTTAGGGTTAGGGTTAGGGTTACGGCTAGGGTTAGGGTTAGGGTTAGGTTAGGCTTAGGGTTAGGAGTTAGGGTTAGGGTTTCTATTAGGTTAGTTTTAAGGGCTAAGGTTAGTTTTAGGGTTAAGGTTGGGTTAGGGTTAGGATTAGGGTTAGGGTACGACTTAGGGCTAGGGTTAGGGCTAGGGTTAGGGTTAGGGTTAGGGTTTAGGGTTATGGTTAGGGTTAGGGGTTAGGCTTAGGGTTAGCGTTACGGTTAGGGGTTAGGGGTTAGGGTTAGGGCTAAGGTTAGGGTTAGGGTTAGGGTTAGGGTTAGGGCTAGGGTTAGGGTTAGGGTTAGGGTTACGGCTAGGGTTAGGGTTAGGGTTAGGTTAGGCTTAGGGTTAGGAGTTAGGGTTAGGGTTTCTATTAGGTTAGTTTTAAGGGCTAAGGTTAGTTTTAGGGTTAAGGTTGGGTTAGGGTTAGGATTAGGGTTAGGGTACGACTTAGGGCTAGGGTTAGGGTTAGGGTTAGGGTTAGGGTTTAGGGTTATGTTTAGTGTTAGGGGTTAGGGGTTAGGGGTTAGGCTTAGGGTTAGCGTTACGGTTAGGGGTTAGGGGTTAGGGTTAGGGCTAAGGTTAGGGTTAGGGTTAGGGTTAGGGCTAGGGTTAGGGTTAGGGTTAGGGTTACGGCTAGGGTTAGGGTTAGGGTTAGGTTAGGCTTAGGGTTAGGAGTTAGGGTTAGGGTTTCTATTAGGTTAGTTTTAAGGGCTAAGGTTAGTTTTAGGGTTAAGGTTGGGTTAGGGTTAGGATTAGGGTTAGCGTACGACTTAGGGCTAGGGTTAGGGCTAGGGTTAGGGTTAGGGTTAGGGTTAGGGTTTAGGGTTATGTTTAGGGTTAGGGGTTAGGGGTTAGGGGTTAGGCTTAGGGTTAGCGTTACGGTTAGGGGTTAGGGGTTAGGGTTAGGGCTAAGGTTAGGGTTAGGGTTAGGGCTAGGGTTAGGGTTAGGGTTAGGGTTACGGCTAGGGTTAGGGTTAGGTTAGGCTTAGGGTTAGGAGTTAGGGTTAGGGTTTCTATTAGGTTAGTTTTAAGGGCTAAGGTTAGTTTTAGGGTTAAGGTTGGGTTAGGGTTAGGATTAGGGTTAGGGTACGACTTAGGGCTAGGGTTAGGGCTAGGGTTAGGGTTAGGGTTAGGGTTAGGGTTTAGGGTTATGGTTAGGGTTAGGGGTTAGGGGTTAGGGGTTAGGCTTAGGGTTAGCGTTACGGTTAGGGGTTAGGGGTTAGGGTTAGGGCTAAGGTTAGGGTTAGGGTTAGGGTTAGGGTTAGGGCTAGGGTTAGGGTTAGGGTTAGGGTTACGGCTAGGGTTAGGGTTAGGGTTAGGTTAGGCTTAGGGTTAGGAGTTAGGGTTAGGGTTTCTATTAGGTTAGTTTTAAGGGCTAAGGTTAGTTTTAGGGTTAAGGTTGGGTTAGGGTTAGGATTAGGGTTAGGGTACGACTTAGGGCTAGGGTTAGGGTTAGGGTTAGGGTTAGGGTTTAGGGTTAGGGTTAGGGTTAGGGGTTAGGGGTTAGGGGTTAGGCTTAGGGTTAGCGTTACGGTTAGGGGTTAGGGGTTAGGGTTAGGGCTAAGGTTAGGGTTAGGGTTAGGGTTAGGGCTAGGGTTAGGGTTAGGGTTAGGGTTACGGCTAGGGTTAGGGTTAGGGTTAGGTTAGGCTTAGGGTTAGGAGTTAGGGTTAGGGTTTCTATTATGTTAGTTTTAAGGGCTAAGGTTAGTTTTAGGGTTAAGGTTGGGTTAGGGTTAGGATTAGGGTTAGCGTACGACTTAGGGCTAGGGTTAGGGCTAGGGTTAGGGTTAGGGTTAGGGTTAGGGTTTAGGGTTATGGTTAGGGTTAGGGGTTAGGGGTTAGGCTTAGGGTTAGCGTTACGGTTAGGGGTTAGGGGTTAGGGTTAGGGCTAAGGTTAGGGTTAGGGTTAGGGTTAGGGTTAGGGCTAGGGTTAGGGTTAGGGTTAGGGTTACGGCTAGGGTTAGGGTTAGGTTAGGCTTAGGGTTAGGAGTTAGGGTTAGGGTTTCTATTAGGTTAGTTTTAAGGGCTAAGGTTAGTTTTAGGGTTAAGGTTGGGTTAGGGTTAGGATTAGGGTTAGGGTACGACTTAGGGCTAGGGTTAGGGCTAGGGTTAGGGTTAGGGTTAGGGTTAGGGTTTAGGGTTAGGGTTAGGGTTAGGGGTTAGGGGTTAGGGGTTAGGCTTAGGGTTAGCGTTACGGTTAGGGGTTAGGGGTTAGGGTTAGGGCTAAGGTTAGGGTTAGGGTTAGGGTTAGGGTTAGGGCTAGGGTTAGGGTTAGGGTTAGGGTTACGGCTAGGGTTAGGGTTAGGGTTAGGTTAGGCTTAGGGTTAGGAGTTAGGGTTAGGGTTTCTATTAGGTTAGTTTTAAGGGCTAAGGTTAGTTTTAGGGTTAAGGTTGGGTTAGGGTTAGGATTAGGGTTAGGGTACGACTTAGGGCTAGGGTTAGGGCTAGGGTTAGGGTTAGGGTTAGGGTTAGGGTTTAGGGTTAGGGTTAGGGTTAGGGGTTAGGGGTTAGGGGTTAGGCTTAGGGTTAGCGTTACGGTTAGGGGTTAGGGGTTAGGGTTAGGGCTAAGGTTAGGGTTAGGGTTAGGGTTAGGGTTAGGGCTAGGGTTAGGGTTAGGGTTAGGGTTACGGCTAGGGTTAGGGTTAGGCTTAGGTTAGGCTTAGGGTTAGGAGTTAGGGTTAGGGTTTCTATTAGGTTAGTTTTAAGGGCTAAGGTTAGTTTTAGGGTTAAGGTTGGGTTAGGGTTAGGATTAGGGTTAGGGTACGACTTAGGGCTAGGGTTAGGGCTAGGGTTAGGGTTAGGGTTAGGGTTAGGGTTTAGGGTTATGTTTAGGGTTAGGGGTTAGGGGTTAGGGGTTAGGCTTAGGGTTAGCGTTACGGTTAGGGGTTAGGGGTTAGGGTTAGGGCTAAGGTTAGGGTTAGGGTTAGGGTTAGGGTTAGGGCTAGGGTTAGGGTTAGGGTTACGGCTAGGGTTAGGGTTAGGTTAGGCTTAGGGTTAGGAGTTAGGGTTAGGGTTTCTAATAGGTTAGTTTTAAGGGCTAAGGTTAGTTTTAGGGTTAAGGTTGGGTTAGGGTTAGGATTAGGGTTAGGGTACGACTTAGGGCTAGGGTTAGGGCTAGGGTTAGGGTTAGGGTTAGGGTTAGGGTTTAGGGTTATGTTTAGGGTTAGGGGTTAGGGGTTAGGGGTTAGGCTTAGGGTTAGCGTTACGGTTAGGGGTTAGGGGTTAGGGTTAGGGCTAGGGTTAGGGTTAGGGTTAGGGTTAGGGTTAGGGCTAGGGTTAGGGTTAGGGTTAGGGTTACGGCTAGGGTTAGGGTTAGGGTTAGGTTAGGCTTAGGGTTAGGAGTTAGGGTTAGGGTTTCTATTAGGTTAGTTTTAAGGGCTAAGGTTAGTTTTAGGGTTAAGGTTGGGTTAGGGTTAGGATTAGGGTTAGGGTACGACTTAGGGCTAGGGTTAGGGCTAGGGTTAGGGTTAGGGTTAGGGTTAGGGTTTAGGGTTATGGTTAGGGTTAGGGGTTAGGGGTTAGGGGTTAGGCTTAGGGTTAGCGTTACGGTTAGGGGTTAGGGGTTAGGGTTAGGGCTAAGGTTAGGGTTAGGGTTAGGGTTAGGGTTAGGGCTAGGGTTAGGGTTAGGGTTAGGGTTACGGCTAGGGTTAGGGTTAGGGTTAGGTTAGGCTTAGGGTTAGGAGTTAGGGTTAGGGTTTCTATTAGGTTAGTTTTAAGGGCTAAGGTTAGTTTTAGGGTTAAGGTTGGGTTAGGGTTAGGATTAGGGTTAGGGTACGACTTAGGGCTAGGGTTAGGGCTAGGGTTAGGGTTAGGGTTAGGGTTAGGGTTTAGGGTTATGGTTAGGGTTAGGGGTTAGGGGTTAGGGGTTAGGCTTAGGGTTAGCGTTACGGTTAGGGGTTAGGGGTTAGGGTTAGGGCTAAGGTTAGGGTTAGGGTTAGGGTTAGGGTTAGGGCTAGGGTTAGGGTTAGGGTTAGGGTTACGGCTAGGGTTAGGGTTAGGGTTAGGTTAGGCTTAGGGTTAGGAGTTAGGGTTAGGGTTTCTATTAGGTTAGATTTAAGGGCTAAAGTTAGTTTTAGGGTTAAGGTTGGGTTAGGGTTAGGATTAGGGTTAGGGTACGACTTAGGGCTAGGGTTAGGGCTAGGGTTAGGGTTAGGGTTAGGGTTAGGGTTTAGGGTTATGGTTAGGGTTAGGGGTTAGGGGTTAGGGGTTAGGCTTAGGGTTAGCGTTACGGTTAGGGGTTAGGGGTTAGGGTTAGGGCTAAGGTTAGGGTTAGGGTTAGGGTTAGGGTTAGGGCTAGGGTTAGGGTTAGGGTTAGGGTTACGGCTAGGGTTAGGGTTAGGGTTAGGTTAGGCTTAGGGTTAGGAGTTAGGGTTAGGGTTTCTATTAGGTTAGTTTTAAGGGCTAAGGTTAGTTTTAGGGTTAAGGTTGGGTTAGGGTTAGGATTAGGGTTAGGGTACGACTTAGGGCTAGGGTTAGGGCTAGGGTTAGGGTTAGGGTTAGGGTTAGGGTTTAGGGTTATGGTTAGGGTTAGGGGTTAGGGGTTAGGCTTAGGGTTAGCGTTACGGTTAGGGGTTAGGGGTTAGGGTTAGGGCTAAGGTTAGGGTTAGGGTTAGGGTTAGGGTTAGGGCTAGGGTTAGGGTTAGGGTTAGGGTTACGGCTAGGGTTAGGGTTAGGGTTAGGTTAGGCTTAGGGTTAGGAGTTAGGGTTAGGGTTTCTATTAGGTTAGTTTTAAGGGCTAAGGTTAGTTTTAGGGTTAAGGTTGGGTTAGGGTTAGGATTAGGGTTAGGGTACGACTTAGGGCTAGGGTTAGGGTTAGGGTTAGGGTTAGGGTTTAGGGTTAGGGTTAGGGTTAGGGGTTAGGGGTTAGGGGTTAGGCTTAGGGTTAGCGTTACGGTTAGGGGTTAGGGGTTAGGGTTAGGGCTAAGGTTAGGGTTAGGGTTAGGGTTAGGGTTAGGGCTAGGGTTAGGGTTAGGGTTAGGGTTACGGCTAGGGTTAGGGTTAGGGTTAGGTTAGGCTTAGGGTTAGGAGTTAGGGTTAGGGTTTCTATTAGGTTAGTTTTAAGGGCTAAGGTTAGTTTTAGGGTTAAGGTTGGGTTAGGGTTAGGATTAGGGTTAGGGTACGACTTAGGGCTAGGGTTAGGGCTAGGGTTAGGGTTAGGGTTAGGGTTAGGGTTTAGGGTTATGGTTAGGGTTAGGGGTTAGGGGTTAGGGGTTAGGCTTAGGGTTAGCGTTACGGTTAGGGGTTAGGGGTTAGGGTTAGGTCTAAGGTTAGGGTTAGGGTTAGGGTTAGGGATAGGGCTATGGTTAGGGTTAGGGTTAGGGTTACGGCTAGGGTTAGGGTTAGGTTAGGCTTAGGGTTAGGAGTTAGGGTTAGGGTTTCTATTAGGTTAGTTTTAAGGGCTAAGGTTAGTTTTAGGGTTAAGGTTGGGTTAGGGTTAGGATTAGGGTTAGGGTACGACTTAGGGCTAGGGTTAGGGCTAGGGTTAGGGTTAGGGTTAGGGTTAGGGTTTAGGGTTAGGGTTAGGGTTAGGGGTTAGGGGTTAGGGGTTAGGCTTAGGGTTAGCGTTACGGTTAGGGGTTAGGGGTTAGGGTTAGGGCTAGGGTTAGGGTTAGGGCTAGGGTTAGGGTTAGGGTTAGGGTTACGGCTAGGGTTAGGGTTAGGGTTAGGTTAGGCTTAGGGTTAGGAGTTAGGGTTAGGGTTTCTATTAGGTTAGTTTTAAGGGCTAAGGTTAGTTTTAGGGTTAAGGTTGGGTTAGGGTTAGGATTAGGGTTAGGGTACGACTTAGGGCTAGGGTTAGGGCTAGGGTTAGGGTTAGGGTTAGGGTTAGGGTTTAGGGTTATGGTTAGGGTTAGGGGTTAGGGGTTAGGGGTTAGGCTTAGGGTTAGCGTTACGGTTAGGGGTTAGGGGTTAGGGTTAGGGCTAAGGTTAGGGTTAGGGTTAGGGTTAGGGTTAGGGCTAGGGTTAGGGTTAGGGTTAGGGTTACGGCTAGGGTTAGGGTTAGGGTTAGGTTAGGCTTAGGGTTAGGAGTTAGGGTTAGGGTTTCTATTAGGTTAGTTTTAAGGGCTAAGGTTAGTTTTAGGGTTAAGGTTGGGTTAGGGTTAGGATTAGGGTTAGGGTACGACTTAGGGCTAGGGTTAGGGCTAGGGTTAGGGTTAGGGTTAGGGTTTAGGGTTATGGTTAGGGTTAGGGGTTAGGGGTTAGGGGTTAGGCTTAGGGTTAGCGTTACGGTTAGGGGTTAGGGGTTAGGGTTAGGGCTAAGGTTAGGGTTAGGGTTAGGGTTAGGGTTAGGGCTAGGGTTAGGGTTAGGGTTAGGGTTACGGCTAGGGTTAGGGTTAGGGTTAGGTTAGGCTTAGGGTTAGGAGTTAGGGTTAGGGTTTCTATTAGGTTAGTTTTAAGGGCTAAGGTTAGTTTTAGGGTTAAGGTTGGGTTAGGGTTAGGATTAGGGTTAGGGTACGACTTAGGGCTAGGGTTAGGGCTAGGGTTAGGGTTAGGGTTAGGGTTAGGGTTTAGGGTTAGGGTTAGGGTTAGGGGTTAGGGGTTAGGGGTTAGGCTTAGGGTTAGCGTTACGGTTAGGGGTTAGGGGTTAGGGTTAGGGCTAAGGTTAGGGTTAGGGTTAGGGTTAGGGTTAGGGCTAGGGCTAGGGTTAGGGTTAGGGTTAGGGTTACGGCTAGGGTTAGGGTTAGGGTTAGGTTAGGCTTAGGGTTAGGAGTTAGGGTTAGGGTTTCTATTAGGTTAGTTTTAAGGGCTAAGGTTAGTTTTAGGGTTAAGGTTGGGTTAGGGTTAGGATTAGGGTTAGGGTACGACTTAGGGCTAGGGTTAGGGCTAGGGTTAGGGTTAGGGTTAGGGTTTAGGGTTATGGTTAGGGTTAGGGGTTAGGGGTTAGGGGTTAGGCTTAGGGTTAGCGTTACGGTTAGGGGTTAGGGGTTAGGGTTAGGGCTAAGGTTAGGGTTAGGGTTAGGGTTAGGGTTAGGGCTAGGGTTAGGGTTAGGGTTAGGGTTACGGCTAGGGTTAGGGTTAGGGTTAGGTTAGGCTTAGGGTTAGGAGTTAGGGTTAGGGTTTCTATTAGGTTAGTTTTAAGGGCTAAGGTTAGTTTTAGGGTTAAGGTTGGGTTAGGGTTAGGATTAGGGTTAGGGTACGACTTAGGGCTAGGGTTAGGGTTAGGGTTAGGGTTAGGGTTTAGGGTTATGGTTAGGGTTAGGGGTTAGGGGTTAGGGGTTAGGCTTAGGGTTAGCGTTACGGTTAGGGGTTAGGGGTTAGGGTTAGGGCTAAGGTTAGGGTTAGGGTTAGGGTTAGGGTTAGGGCTAGGGTTAGGGTTAGGGTTAGGGTTACGGCTAGGGTTAGGGTTAGGGTTAGGTTAGGCTTAGGGTTAGGAGTTAGGGTTAGGGTTTCTATTAGGTTAGTTTTAAGGGCTAAGGTTAGTTTTAGGGTTAAGGTTGGGTTAGGGTTAGGATTAGGGTTAGGGTACGACTTAGGGCTAGGGTTAGGGCTAGGGTTAGGGTTAGGGTTAGGGTTAGGGTTTAGGGTTATGGTTAGGGTTAGGGGTTAGGGGTTAGGGGTTAGGCTTAGGGTTAGCGTTACGGTTAGGGGTTAGGGGTTAGGGTTAGGGCTAAGGTTAGGGTTAGGGTTAGGGTTAGGGTTAGGGCTAGGGTTAGGGTTAGGGTTAGGGTTACGGCTAGGGTTAGGGTTAGGGTTAGGTTAGGCTTAGGGTTAGGAGTTAGGGTTAGGGTTTCTATTAGGTTAGTTATAAGGGCTAAGGTTAGTTTTAGGGTTAAGGTTGGGTTAGGGTTAGGATTAGGGTTAGGGTACGACTTAGGGCTAGGGTTAGGGCTAGGGTTAGGGTTAGGGTTAGGGTTAGGGTTTAGGGTTATGGTTAGGGTTAGGGGTTAGGGGTTAGGGGTTAGGCTTAGGGTTAGCGTTACGGTTAGGGGTTAGGGGTTAGGGTTAGGGCTAAGGTTAGGGTTAGGGTTAGGGTTAGGGTTAGGGCTAGGGTTAGGGTTAGGGTTAGGGTTACGGCTAGGGTTAGGGTTAGGGTTAGGTTAGGCTTAGGGTTAGGAGTTAGGGTTAGGGTTTCTATTAGGTTAGTTTTAAGGGCTAAGGTTAGTTTTAGGGTTAAGGTTGGGTTAGGGTTAGGATTAGGGTTAGGGTACGACTTAGGGCTAGGGTTAGGGCTAGGGTTAGGGTTAGGGTTAGGGTTTAGGGTTATGGTTAGGGTTAGGGGTTAGGGGTTAGGGGTTAGGCTTAGGGTTAGCGTTACGGTTAGGGGTTAGGGGTTAGGGTTAGGGCTAAGGTTAGGGTTAGGGTTAGGGTTAGGGTTAGGGCTAGGGTTAGGGTTAGGGTTAGGGTTACGGCTAGGGTTAGGGTTAGGGTTAGGTTAGGCTTAGGGTTAGGAGTTAGGGTTAGGGTTTCTATTAGGTTAGTTTTAAGGGCTAAGGTTAGTTTTAGGGTTAAGGTTGGGTTAGGCTTAGGATTAGGGTTAGGGTACGACTTAGGGCTAGGGTTAGGGCTAGGGTTAGGGTTAGGGTTAGGGTTAGGGTTTAGGGTTATGGTTAGGGTTAGGGGTTAGGGGTTAGGGGTTAGGCTTAGGGTTAGCGTTACGGTTAGGGGTTAGGGGTTAGGGTTAGGGCTAAGGTTAGGGTTAGGGTTAGGGTTAGGGTTAGGGCTAGGGTTAGGGTTAGGGTTAGGGTTACGGCTAGGGTTAGGGTTAGGGTTAGGTTAGGCTTAGGGTTAGGAGTTAGGGTTAGGGTTTCTATTAGGTTAGTTTTAAGGGCTAAGGTTAGTTTTAGGGTTAAGGTTGGGTTAGGGTTAGGATTAGGGTTAGGGTACGACTTAGGGCTAGGGTTAGGGCTAGGGTTAGGGTTAGGGTTAGGGTTTAGGGTTATGGTTAGGGTTAGGGGTTAGGCTTAGGGTTAGCGTTACGGTTAGGGGTTAGGGGTTAGGGTTAGGGCTAAGGTTAGGGTTAGGGTTAGGGTTAGGGTTAGGGCTAGGGTTAGGGTTAGGGTTAGGGTTACGGCTAGGGTTAGGGTTAGGGTTAGGTTAGGCTTAGGGTTAGGAGTTAGGGTTAGGGTTTCTATTAGGTTAGTTTTAAGGGCTAAGGTTAGTTTTAGGGTTAAGGTTGGGTTAGGGTTAGGATTAGGGTTAGGGTACGACTTAGGGCTAGGGTTAGGGTTAGGGTTAGGGTTAGGGTTTAGGGTTATGTTTAGTGTTAGGGGTTAGGGGTTAGGGGTTAGGCTTAGGGTTAGCGTTACGGTTAGGGGTTAGGGGTTAGGGTTAGGGCTAAGGTTAGGGTTAGGGTTAGGGTTAGGGCTAGGGTTAGGGTTAGGGTTAGGGTTACGGCTAGGGTTAGGGTTAGGGTTAGGTTAGGCTTAGGGTTAGGAGTTAGGGTTAGGGTTTCTATTAGGTTAGTTTTAAGGGC
The DNA here is from genome assembly GCF_964188355.1 of Buteo buteo. Taxonomy (NCBI): domain Eukaryota; kingdom Metazoa; phylum Chordata; class Aves; order Accipitriformes; family Accipitridae; genus Buteo; species Buteo buteo. The sequence goes on from NW_027439300.1 coordinate 171,862, forward strand.
TAAGGTTAGTTTTAGGGTTAAGGTTGGGTTAGGGTTAGGATTAGGGTTAGCGTACGACTTAGGGCTAGGGTTAGGGCTAGGGTTAGGGTTAGGGTTAGGGTTAGGGTTTAGGGTTAGGGTTAGGGTTAGGGGTTAGGGGTTAGGGGTTAGGCTTAGGGTTAGCGTTACGGTTAGGGGTTAGGGGTTAGGGTTAGGGCTAAGGTTAGGGTTAGGGTTAGGGCTAGGGTTAGGGTTAGGGTTAGGGTTACGGCTAGGGTTAGGGTTAGGTTAGGCTTAGGGTTAGGAGTTAGGGTTAGGGTTTCTATTAGGTTAGTTTTAAGGGCTAAGTTTAGTTTTAGGGTTAAGGTTGGGTTAGGGTTAGGATTAGGGTTAGGGTACGACTTAGGGCTAGGGTTAGGGTTAGGGTTAGGGTTAGGGTTTAGGGTTATGTTTAGTGTTAGGGGTTAGGGGTTAGGGGTTAGGCTTAGGGTTAGCGTTACGGTTAGGGGTTAGGGGTTAGGGTTAGGGCTAAGGTTAGGGTTAGGGCTAGGGTTAGGGTTAGGGTTAGGGTTACGGCTAGGGTTAGGGTTAGGGTTAGGTTAGGCTTAGGGTTAGGAGTTAGGGTTAGGGTTTCTATTAGGTTAGTTTTAAGGGCTAAGGTTAGTTTTAGGGTTAAGGTTGGGTTAGGGTTAGGATTAGGGTTAGCGTACGACTTAGGGCTAGGGTTAGGGCTAGGGTTAGGGTTAGGGTTAGGGTTAGGGTTTAGGGTTATGGTTAGGGTTAGGGGTTAGGGGTTAGGCTTAGGGTTAGCGTTACGGTTAGGGGTTAGGGGTTAGGGTTAGGGCTAAGGTTAGGGTTAGGGTTAGGGTTAGGGTTAGGGCTAGGGTTAGGGTTAGGGTTAGGGTTACGGCTAGGGTTAGGGTTAGGTTAGGCTTAGGGTTAGGAGTTAGGGTTAGGGTTTCTATTAGGTTAGTTTTAAGGGCTAAGGTTAGTTTTAGGGTTAAGGTTGGGTTAGGGTTAGGATTAGGGTTAGGGTACGACTTAGGGCTAGGGTTAGGGCTAGGGTTAGGGTTAGGGTTAGGGTTAGGGTTTAGGGTTATGGTTAGGGTTAGGGGTTAGGGGTTAGGGGTTAGGCTTAGGGTTAGCGTTACGGTTAGGGGTTAGGGGTTAGGGTTAGGGCTAAGGTTAGGGTTAGGGTTAGGGTTAGGGTTAGGGCTAGGGTTAGGGTTAGGGTTAGGGTTACGGCTAGGGTTAGGGTTAGGGTTAGGTTAGGCTTAGGGTTAGGAGTTAGGGTTAGGGTTTCTATTAGGTTAGTTTTAAGGGCTAAGGTTAGTTTTAGGGTTAAGGTTGGGTTAGGGTTAGGATTAGGGTTAGGGTACGACTTAGGGCTAGGGTTAGGGCTAGGGTTAGGGTTAGGGTTAGGGTTAGGGTTTAGGGTTAGGGTTAGGGTTAGGGGTTAGGGGTTAGGGGTTAGGCTTAGGGTTAGCGTTACGGTTAGGGGTTAGGGGTTAGGGTTAGGGCTAAGGTTAGGGTTAGGGTTAGGGTTAGGGTTAGGGCTAGGGTTAGGGTTAGGGTTAGGGTTACGGCTAGGGTTAGGGTTAGGCTTAGGTTAGGCTTAGGGTTAGGAGTTAGGGTTAGGGTTTCTATTAGGTTAGTTTTAAGGGCTAAGGTTAGTTTTAGGGTTAAGGTTGGGTTAGGGTTAGGATTAGGGTTAGGGTACGACTTAGGGCTAGGGTTAGGGCTAGGGTTAGGGTTAGGGTTAGGGTTAGGGTTTAGGGTTATGTTTAGGGTTAGGGGTTAGGGGTTAGGGGTTAGGCTTAGGGTTAGCGTTACGGTTAGGGGTTAGGGGTTAGGGTTAGGGCTAAGGTTAGGGTTAGGGTTAGGGTTAGGGTTAGGGCTAGGGTTAGGGTTAGGGTTAGGGTTACGGCTAGGGTTAGGGTTAGGGTTAGGTTAGGCTTAGGGTTAGGAGTTAGGGTTAGGGTTTCTATTAGGTTAGATTTAAGGGCTAAAGTTAGTATTAGGGTTAAGGTTGGGTTAGGGTTAGGATTAGGGTTAGGGTACGACTTAGGGCTAGGGTTAGGGCTAGGGTTAGGGTTAGGGTTAGGGTTAGGGTTTAGGGTTAGGGTTAGGGTTAGGGGTTAGGGGTTAGGGGTTAGGCTTAGGGTTAGCGTTACGGTTAGGGGTTAGGGGTTAGGGTTAGGGCTAAGGTTAGGGTTAGGGTTAGGGTTAGGGTTAGGGCTAGGGTTAGGGTTAGGGTTAGGGTTACGGCTAGGGTTAGGGTTAGGGTTAGGTTAGGCTTAGGGTTAGGAGTTAGGGTTAGGGTTTCTATTAGGTTAGTTTTAAGGGCTAAGGTTAGTTTTAGGGTTAAGGTTGGGTTAGGGTTAGGATTAGGGTTAGGGTACGACTTAGGGCTAGGGTTAGGGCTAGGGTTAGGGTTAGGGTTAGGGTTAGGGTTTAGGGTTATGGTTAGGGTTAGGGGTTAGGGGTTAGGCTTAGGGTTAGCGTTATGGTTAGGGGTTAGGGGTTAGGGTTAGGGCTAAGGTTAGGGTTAGGTTAGGGTTAGGGTTAGGGTTAGGGCTAGGGTTAGGGTTAGGGTTAGGGTTACGGCTAGGGTTAGGGTTAGGGTTAGGTTAGGCTTAGGGTTAGGAGTTAGGGTTAGGGTTTCTATTAGGTTAGTTTTAAGGGCTAAGGTTAGTTTTAGGGTTAAGGTTGGGTTAGGGTTAGGATTAGGGTTAGGGTACGACTTAGGGCTAGGGTTAGGGCTAGGGTTAGGGTTAGGGTTTAGGGTTATGGTTAGGGTTAGGGGTTAGGGGTTAGGGGTTAGGCTTAGGGTTAGCGTTACGGTTAGGGGTTAGGGGTTAGGGTTAGGGCTAAGGTTAGGGTTAGGGTTAGGGTTAGGGTTAGGGCTAGGGTTAGGGTTAGGGTTAGGGTTACGGCTAGGGTTAGGGTTAGGGTTAGGTTAGGCTTAGGGTTAGGAGTTAGGGTTAGGGTTTCTATTAGGTTAGTTTTAAGGGCTAAGGTTAGTTTTAGGGTTAAGGTTGGGTTAGGGTTAGGATTAGGGTTAGGGTACGACTTAGGGCTAGGGTTAGGGCTAGGGTTAGGGTTAGGGTTAGGGTTAGGGTTTAGGGTTATGGTTAGGGTTAGGGGTTAGGGGTTAGGGGTTAGGCTTAGGGTTAGCGTTACGGTTAGGGGTTAGGGGTTTAGGGTTAGGGCTAAGGTTAGGGTTAGGGTTAGGGTTAGGGTTAGGGCTAGGGTTAGGGTTAGGGTTAGGGTTACGGCTAGGGTTAGGGTTAGGGTTAGGTTAGGCTTAGGGTTAGGAGTTAGGGTTAGGGTTTCTATTAGGTTAGTTTTAAGGGCTAAGGTTAGTTTTAGGGTTAAGGTTGGGTTAGGGTTAGGATTAGGGTTAGGGTACGACTTAGGGCTAGGGTTAGGGCTAGGGTTAGGGTTAGGGTTAGGGTTAGGGTTTAGGGTTAGGGTTAGGGTTAGGGGTTAGGGGTTAGGGGTTAGGCTTAGGGTTAGCGTTACGGTTAGGGGTTAGGGGTTAGGGTTAGGGCTAAGGTTAGGGTTAGGGTTAGGGTTAGGGTTAGGGCTAGGGTTAGGGTTAGGGTTAGGGTTACGGCTAGGGTTAGGGTTAGGGTTAGGTTAGGCTTAGGGTTAGGAGTTAGGGTTAGGGTTTCTATTAGGTTAGTTTTAAGGGCTAAGGTTAGTTTTAGGGTTAAGGTTGGGTTAGGGTTAGGATTAGGGTTAGGGTACGACTTAGGGCTAGGGTTAGGGTTAGGGTTAGGGTTAGGGTTTAGGGTTATGGTTAGGGTTAGGGGTTAGGGGTTAGGGGTTAGGCTTAGGGTTAGCGTTACGGTTAGGGGTTAGGGGTTAGGGTTAGGGCTAAGGTTAGGGTTAGGGTTAGGGTTAGGGTTAGGGCTAGGGTTAGGGTTAGGGTTAGGGTTACGGCTAGGGTTAGGGTTAGGGTTAGGTTAGGCTTAGGGTTAGGAGTTAGGGTTAGGGTTTCTATTAGGTTAGTTTTAAGGGCTAAGGTTAGTTTTAGGGTTAAGGTTGGGTTAGGGTTAGGATTAGGGTTAGGGTACGACTTAGGGCTAGGGTTAGGGTTAGGGTTAGGGTTAGGGTTTAGGGTTATGTTTAGTGTTAGGGGTTAGGGGTTAGGGGTTAGGCTTAGGGTTAGCGTTACGGTTAGGGGTTAGGGGTTAGGGTTAGGGCTAAGGTTAGGGTTAGGGTTAGGGTTAGGGCTAGGGTTAGGGTTAGGGTTAGGGTTACGGCTAGGGTTAGGGTTAGGGTTAGGTTAGGCTTAGGGTTAGGAGTTAGGGTTAGGGTTTCTATTAGGTTAGTTTTAAGGGCTAAGGTTAGTTTTAGGGTTAAGGTTGGGTTAGGGTTAGGATTAGGGTTAGCGTACGACTTAGGGCTAGGGTTAGGGCTAGGGTTAGGGTTAGGGTTTAGGGTTATGGTTAGGGTTAGGGGTTAGGGGTTAGGCTTAGGGTTAGCGTTACGGTTAGGGGTTAGGGGTTAGGGTTAGGGCTAAGGTTAGGGTTAGGGTTAGGGTTAGGGTTAGGGCTAGGGTTAGGGTTAGGGTTAGGGTTACGGCTAGGGTTAGGGTTAGGTTAGGCTTAGGGTTAGGAGTTAGGGTTAGGGTTTCTATTAGGTTAGTTTTAAGGGCTAAGGTTAGTTTTAGGGTTAAGGTTGGGTTAGGGTTAGGATTAGGGTTAGGGTACGACTTAGGGCTAGGGTTAGGGCTAGGGTTAGGGTTAGGGTTAGGGTTAGGGTTTAGGGTTAGGGTTAGGGTTAGGGGTTAGGGGTTAGGGGTTAGGCTTAGGGTTAGCGTTACGGTTAGGGGTTAGGGGTTAGGGTTAGGGCTAAGGTTAGGGTTAGGGTTAGGGTTAGGGTTAGGGCTAGGGTTAGGGTTAGGGTTAGGGTTACGGCTAGGGTTAGGGTTAGGGTTAGGTTAGGCTTAGGGTTAGGAGTTAGGGTTAGGGTTTCTATTAGGTTAGTTTTAAGGGCTAAGGTTAGTTTTAGGGTTAAGGTTGGGTTAGGGTTAGGATTAGGGTTAGGGTACGACTTAGGGCTAGGGTTAGGGCTAGGGTTAGGGTTAGGGTTAGGGTTAGGGTTTAGGGTTAGGGTTAGGGTTAGGGGTTAGGGGTTAGGGGTTAGGCTTAGGGTTAGCGTTACGGTTAGGGGTTAGGGGTTAGGGTTAGGGCTAAGGTTAGGGTTAGGGTTAGGGTTAGGGTTAGGGCTAGGGTTAGGGTTAGGGTTAGGGTTACGGCTAGGGTTAGGGTTAGGGTTAGGGTTACGGCTAGGGTTAGGGTTAGGGTTAGGTTAGGCTTAGGGTTAGGAGTTAGGGTTAGGGTCTCTATTAGGTTAGATTTAAGGGCTAAAGTTAGTATTAGGGTTAAGGTTGGGTTAGGGTTAGGATTAGGGTTAGGGTACGACTTAGGGCTAGGGTTAGGGCTAGGGTTAGGGTTAGGGTTAGGGTTAGGGTTTAGGGTTATGGTTAGGGTTAGGGGTTAGGGGTTAGGGGTTAGGCTTAGGGTTAGCGTTACGGTTAGGGGTTAGGGGTTAGGGTTAGGGCTAAGGTTAGGGTTAGGGTTAGGGTTAGGGTTAGGGCTAGGGTTAGGGTTAGGGTTAGGGTTACGGCTAGGGTTAGGGTTAGGGTTAGGTTAGGCTTAGGGTTAGGAGTTAGGGTTAGGGTTTCTATTAGGTTAGTTTTAAGGGCTAAGGTTAGTTTTAGGGTTAAGGTTGGGTTAGGGTTAGGATTAGGGTTAGGGTACGACTTAGGGCTAGGGTTAGGGCTAGGGTTAGGGTTAGGGTTAGGGTTAGGGTTTAGGGTTATGGTTAGGGTTAGGGGTTAGGGGTTAGGCTTAGGGTTAGCGTTATGGTTAGGGGTTAGGGGTTAGGGTTAGGGCTAAGGTTAGGGTTAGGTTAGGGTTAGGGTTAGGGTTAGGGCTAGGGTTAGGGTTAGGGTTAGGGTTACGGCTAGGGTTAGGGTTAGGGTTAGGTTAGGCTTAGGGTTAGGAGTTAGGGTTAGGGTTTCTATTAGGTTAGTTTTAAGGGCTAAGGTTAGTTTTAGGGTTAAGGTTGGGTTAGGGTTAGGATTAGGGTTAGGGTACGACTTAGGGCTAGGGTTAGGGCTAGGGTTAGGGTTAGGGTTAGGGTTAGGGTTTAGGGTTATGGTTAGGGTTGGGGTTAGGGGTTAGGGGTTAGGCTTAGGGTTAGCGTTACGGTTAGGGGTTAGGGGTTAGGGTTAGGGCTAAGGTTAGGGTTAGGGTTAGGGTTAGGGTTAGGGCTAGGGTTAGGGTTAGGGTTAGGGTTACGGCTAGGGTTAGGGTTAGGGTTAGGTTAGGCTTAGGGTTAGGAGTTAGGGTTAGGGTTTCTATTAGGTTAGTTTTAAGGGCTAAGGTTAGTTTTAGGGTTAAGGTTGGGTTAGGGTTAGGATTAGGGTTAGGGTACGACTTAGGGCTAGGGTTAGGGCTAGGGTTAGGGTTAGGGTTAGGGTTAGGGTTTAGGGTTATGGTTAGGGTTAGGGGTTAGGGGTTAGGGGTTAGGCTTAGGGTTAGCGTTACGGTTAGGGGTTAGGGGTTTAGGGTTAGGGCTAAGGTTAGGGTTAGGGTTAGGGTTAGGGTTAGGGCTAGGGTTAGGGTTAGGGTTAGGGTTACGGCTAGGGTTAGGGTTAGGGTTAGGTTAGGCTTAGGGTTAGGAGTTAGGGTTAGGGTTTCTATTAGGTTAGTTTTAAGGGCTAAGGTTAGTTTTAGGGTTAAGGTTGGGTTAGGGTTAGGATTAGGGTTAGGGTACGACTTAGGGCTAGGGTTAGGGCTAGGGTTAGGGTTAGGGTTAGGGTTAGGGTTTAGGGTTAGGGTTAGGGTTAGGGGTTAGGGGTTAGGGGTTAGGCTTAGGGTTAGCGTTACGGTTAGGGGTTAGGGGTTAGGGTTAGGGCTAAGGTTAGGGTTAGGGTTAGGGTTAGGGTTAGGGCTAGGGTTAGGGTTAGGGTTAGGGTTACGGCTAGGGTTAGGGTTAGGTTAGGCTTAGGGTTAGGAGTTAGGGTTAGGGTTTCTATTAGGTTAGTTTTAAGGGCTAAGGTTAGTTTTAGGGTTAAGGTTGGGTTAGGGTTAGGATTAGGGTTAGGGTACGACTTAGGGCTAGGGTTAGGGCTAGGGTTAGGGTTAGGGTTAGGGTTAGGGTTTAGGGTTAGGGTTAGGGTTAGGGGTTAGGGGTTAGGGGTTAGGCTTAGGGTTAGCGTTACGGTTAGGGGTTAGGGGTTAGGGTTAGGGCTAAGGTTAGGGTTAGGGTTAGGGTTAGGGTTAGGGCTAGGGTTAGGGTTAGGGTTAGGGTTACGGCTAGGGTTAGGGTTAGGGTTAGGTTAGGCTTAGGGTTAGGAGTTAGGGTTAGGGTTTCTATTAGGTTAGTTTTAAGGGCTAAGGTTAGTTTTAGGGTTAAGGTTGGGTTAGGGTTAGGATTAGGGTTAGGGTACGACTTAGGGCTAGGGTTAGGGCTAGGGTTAGGGTTAGGGTTAGGGTTAGGGTTTAGGGTTAGGGTTAGGGTTAGGGGTTAGGGGTTAGGGGTTAGGCTTAGGGTTAGCGTTACGGTTAGGGGTTAGGGGTTAGGGTTAGGGCTAAGGTTAGGGTTAGGGTTAGGGTTAGGGTTAGGGCTAGGGTTAGGGTTAGGGTTAGGGTTACGGCTAGGGTTAGGGTTAGGGTTAGGTTAGGCTTAGGGTTAGGAGTTAGGGTTAGGGTTTCTATTAGGTTAGTTTTAAGGGCTAAGGTTAGTTTTAGGGTTAAGGTTGGGTTAGGGTTAGGATTAGGGTTAGGGTACGACTTAGGGCTAGGGTTAGGGCTAGGGTTAGGGTTAGGGTTAGGGTTAGGGTTTAGGGTTATGTTTAGGGTTAGGGGTTAGGGGTTAGGGGTTAGGCTTAGGGTTAGCGTTACGGTTAGGGGTTAGGGGTTAGGGTTAGGGCTAAGGTTAGGGTTAGGGTTAGGGTTAGGGTTAGGGCTAGGGTTAGGGTTAGGGTTAGGGTTACGGCTAGGGTTAGGGTTAGGGTTAGGTTAGGCTTAGGGTTAGGAGTTAGGGTTAGGGTTTCTATTAGGTTAGATTTAAGGGCTAAAGTTAGTTTTAGGGTTAAGGTTGGGTTAGGGTTAGGATTAGGGTTAGGGTACGACTTAGGGCTAGGGTTAGGGCTAGGGTTAGGGTTAGGGTTAGGGTTAGGGTTTAGGGTTATGGTTAGGGTTAGGGGTTAGGGGTTAGGGGTTAGGCTTAGGGTTAGCGTTACGGTTAGGGGTTAGGGGTTAGGGTTAGGGCTAAGGTTAGGGTTAGGGTTAGGGTTAGGGTTAGGGCTAGGGTTAGGGTTAGGGTTAGGGTTACGGCTAGGGTTAGGGTTAGGGTTAGGTTAGGCTTAGGGTTAGGAGTTAGGGTTAGGGTTTCTATTAGGTTAGTTTTAAGGGCTAAGGTTAGTTTTAGGGTTAAGGTTGGGTTAGGGTTAGGATTAGGGTTAGGGTACGACTTAGGGCTAGGGTTAGGGCTAGGGTTAGGGTTAGGGTTAGGGTTAGGGTTTAGGGTTATGGTTAGGGTTAGGGGTTAGGGGTTAGGGGTTAGGCTTAGGGTTAGCGTTATGGTTAGGGGTTAGGGGTTAGGGTTAGGGCTAAGGTTAGGGTTAGGTTAGGGTTAGGGTTAGGGTTAGGGCTAGGGTTAGGGTTAGGGTTAGGGTTACGGCTAGGGTTAGGGTTAGGGTTAGGTTAGGCTTAGGGTTAGGAGTTAGGGTTAGGGTTTCTATTAGGTTAGTTTTAAGGGCTAAGGTTAGTTTTAGGGTTAAGGTTGGGTTAGGGTTAGGATTAGGGTTAGGGTACGACTTAGGGCTAGGGTTAGGGCTAGGGTTAGGGTTAGGGTTAGGGTTAGGGTTTAGGGTTATGGTTAGGGTTAGGGGTTAGGGGTTAGGGGTTAGGCTTAGGGTTAGCGTTACGGTTAGGGGTTAGGGGTTAGGGTTAGGGCTAAGGTTAGGGTTAGGGTTAGGGTTAGGGTTAGGGCTAGGGTTAGGGTTAGGGTTAGGGTTACGGCTAGGGTTAGGGTTAGGGTTAGGTTAGGCTTAGGGTTAGGAGTTAGGGTTAGGGTTTCTATTAGGTTAGTTTTAAGGGCTAAGGTTAGTTTTAGGGTTAAGGTTGGGTTAGGGTTAGGATTAGGGTTAGGGTACGACTTAGGGCTAGGGTTAGGGCTAGGGTTAGGGTTAGGGTTAGGGTTAGGGTTTAGGGTTATGGTTAGGGTTAGGGGTTAGGGGTTAGGGGTTAGGCTTAGGGTTAGCGTTACGGTTAGGGGTTAGGGGTTTAGGGTTAGGGCTAAGGTTAGGGTTAGGGTTAGGGTTAGGGTTAGGGCTAGGGTTAGGGTTAGGGTTAGGGTTACGGCTAGGGTTAGGGTTAGGGTTAGGTTAGGCTTAGGGTTAGGAGTTAGGGTTAGGGTTTCTATTAGGTTAGTTTTAAGGGCTAAGGTTAGTTTTAGGGTTAAGGTTGGGTTAGGGTTAGGATTAGGGTTAGGGTACGACTTAGGGCTAGGGTTAGGGCTAGGGTTAGGGTTAGGGTTAGGGTTAGGGTTTAGGGTTATGGTTAGGGTTAGGGGTTAGGGGTTAGGGGTTAGACTTAGGGTTAGCGTTACGGTTAGGGGTTAGGGGTTAGGGTTAGGGCTAAGGTTGGGGTTAGGGTTAGGGTTAGGGTTAGGGCTAGGGTTAGGGTTAGGGTTAGGGTTACGGCTAGGGTTAGGGTTAGGGTTAGGTTAGGCTTAGGGTTAGGAGTTAGGGTTAGGGTTTCTATTAGGTTAGTTTTAAGGGCTAAGGTTAGTTTTAGGGTTAAGGTTGGGTTAGGGTTAGGATTAGGGTTAGGGTACGACTTAGGGCTAGGGTTAGGGCTAGGGTTAGGGTTAGGGTTAGGGTTAGGGTTTAGGGTTAGGGTTAGGGTTAGGGGTTAGGGGTTAGGGGTTAGGCTTAGGGTTAGCGTTACGGTTAGGGGTTAGGGGTTAGGGTTAGGGCTAAGGTTAGGGTTAGGGTTAGGGTTAGGGTTAGGGCTAGGGTTAGGGTTAGGGTTAGAGTTACGGCTAGGGTTAGGGTTAGGGTTAGGTTAGGCTTAGGGTTAGGAGTTAGGGTTAGGGTTTCTATTAGGTTAGTTTTAAGGGCTAAGGTTAGTTTTAGGGTTAAGGTTGGGTTAGGGTTAGGATTAGGGTTAGGGTACGACTTAGGGCTAGGGTTAGGGTTAGGGTTAGGGTTAGGGTTTAGGGTTATGTTTAGTGTTAGGGGTTAGGGGTTAGGGGTTAGGCTTAGGGTTAGCGTTACGGTTAGGGGTTAGGGGTTAGGGTTAGGGCTAAGGTTAGGGTTAGGGTTAGGGTTAGGGTTAGGGCTAGGGTTAGGGTTAGGGTTAGGGTTACGGCTAGGGTTAGGGTTAGGGTTAGGTTAGGCTTAGGGTTAGGAGTTAGGGTTAGGGTTTCTATTAGGTTAGTTTTAAGGGCTAAGGTTAGTTTTAGGGTTAAGGTTGGGTTAGGGTTAGGATTAGGGTTAGCGTACGACTTAGGGCTAGGGTTAGGGTTAGGGTTAGGGTTAGGGTTTAGGGTTATGGTTAGGGTTAGGGGTTAGGGGTTAGGGGTTAGGCTTAGGGTTAGCGTTACGGTTAGGGGTTAGGGGTTAGGGTTAGGGCTAAGGTTAGGGTTAGGGTTAGGGTTAGGGTTAGGGCTAGGGTTAGGGTTAGGGTTAGGGTTACGGCTAGGGTTAGGGTTAGGGTTAGGTTAGGCTTAGGGTTAGGAGTTAGGGTTAGGGTTTCTATTAGGTTAGTTTTAAGGGCTAAGGTTAGTTTTAGGGTTAAGGTTGGGTTAGGGTTAGGATTAGGGTTAGGGTACGACTTAGGGCTAGGGTTAGGGCTAGGGTTAGGGTTAGGGTTAGGGTTAGGGTTTAGGGTTAGGGTTAGGGTTAGGGGTTAGGGGTTAGGGGTTAGGCTTAGGGTTAGCGTTACGGTTAGGGGTTAGGGGTTAGGGTTAGGGCTAAGGTTAGGGTTAGGGTTAGGGTTAGGGTTAGGGCTAGGGTTAGGGTTAGGGTTAGGGTTACGGCTAGGGTTAGGGTTAGGTTAGGCTTAGGGTTAGGAGTTAGGGTTAGGGTTTCTATTAGGTTAGTTTTAAGGGCTAAGGTTAGTTTTAGGGTTAAGGTTGGGTTAGGGTTAGGATTAGGGTTAGGGTACGACTTAGGGCTAGGGTTAGGGCTAGGGTTAGGGTTAGGGTTAGGGTTAGGGTTTAGGGTTATGGTTAGGGTTAGGGGTTAGGGGTTAGGGGTTAGGCTTAGGGTTAGCGTTACGGTTAGGGTTTAGAGGTTAGGGTTAGGGCTAAGGTTAGGGTTAGGGTTAGGGTTAGGGTTAGGGCTAGGGTTAGGGTTAGGGTTAGGGTTACGGCTAGGGTTAGGGTTAGGGTTAGGTTAGGCTTAGGGTTAGGAGTTAGGGTTAGGGTTTCTATTAGGTTAGTTTTAAGGGCTAAGGTTAGTTTTAGGGTTAAGGTTGGGTTAGGGTTAGGATTAGGGTTAGGGTACG